>NC_041384.1:597819109-597821638 GCF_002162155.2 Triticum dicoccoides
AATGTAATTTTAAAAGAAATCGTATCATTTTAGAAAAGTTATACATTTTTAAAATTCATAAATATTTTCAATATACCAGTGTCTATTGAAATAATACACGACTTTTTTTAAAATAAGGTATTTCGTTTGTATGCTTGGTAGTTTTTAAACTAAATGTACCAATGTTTTAAAAATAACACATGAACATATTTATTTATAATAAATTTTAATTTCTGTATTAACTAAATATTTTATATAGTACATGGGTGTATATTTAAATGTTTTTATTTACTAGTCATGGTTTGTTTGTATAAAATTTATAGCACACATACATTTAAACATAATTTTGATAACTTACATTTTATAAATATATCTTGAGAAAACAGCGCGTGCAAAATGGGTCGCAATATCTGTAGCCCATTTAAACTTCAGATGCGTACCCGTTAAATTCATGTTGCTAAAAAACCTTGGTGAATACATATAGGAGAGTTATCCTTTGTCAACGTTGTGACCGCCCCAGCGTACTGGTTGTACAGGTTAGCACTCTATCTTTTGTTTACATGTTCGAGTTCTGAGCTTGCCTTTTTCATGTTTATTTTGACCAGCGGGCCCGTTGATTAAAGATGTAAAATGACATGTCGATATATACTTTTTTGCAAAAATATATATTCCGAGATTTTTTAAAAAAAATCAGGGTACACGTTCCCTCTTCCAGGCCCAGTGGCTGACAGCGGGACCCACACACCTAGTCAGCGCAGATTCCATATACCAACGTGATTAGCACTGTATTTGCATGTCTGAGCCGAGTTTTTGCACCACTTCGATATACACCGCAACTTCTAGCACCAAAATGATCGTTTGCGCCAAGTTCTAACACCATCAACGTAATTGACTCAAAAATCAATCCTGAGGTACTTTAGTGTTTGACGTTGAGAGCTGTTAAAAATATATACTGTTTTTTTTGTGTGATAATCAAAATACACACTTCACGTTGGGCAACAAAGTTTCTCTAACTAGAGTAAAAAAAAAAGCGATGTGTACGCACATAACAAAAGGAGTGGGGTAAAGAGAGCTGTTAAAAATAAATATATTTTTTGCGGGATATTCAAAATACATACTTCATGTTGGCAATAATATTTCTCTACTTGGAGTAAAAAAAGAAGTGATGTGTACGCACATAACAAAAGAAGTGGGGTAAAGAGATTACTAACATAGGAATACTTTTGTTTAATAAATATTAAATATGCCTACAAAAGTTTTAGTAAACCAAATTACGTGAAAACTTTCATATATTATATAAATCAATCAAGTTTGGTCGCCAGCATGAATATTAATTTTCACACAGCTTTTTAACAAAATTATTTTCACAACTATCATTTGTGCATAGAAAAAATTATAATAAATATATCGGAGGAAATACGTATGGTCTAACATTTAACAGTGCATCACACACTTCACGGACCAGGAACAAACAGCTTCTAGAAGAAATAACTGTGACAAAACACACACAAAAATAAAAGTAAAATAATTATAAAGCAAAGTAAATCAAAATGATGCAAGTTCTATCTGCTAACCTCGCTATGCTAAAGATGACGAGAAACTACACGGCTTACGTAGCCAACTTGGCAACTCTCCCGTCCCACTAGCATGCAAATTCACCCTCATCGCAGTTTACATCTCAAATTCCCCCGCCCCACTGACGACTGGGTCTAATAATTGAGCAGAAGGGACGTGCAGTCAAAAACTATTTTTTCAAGTTCACGGTGACGAGTAAAATCATGTCAGCTAGCAGGACAAATAGTCAATAAGTCCATGATTTTTGCTTACGAGAAGATGCTCGAGGAGGCTAATCAGAGGTGGATAGTGGAGGCGCAAAGAGATGAGCAAAGAGAGAAAGGTCAATAAATTTAAAACAATACAGAGGCTAGCCAACTCGCTTGGAGAATGCTCCGCCCATCAGTTCTTTCGCTGGCCGTTCGATGAGGGTTGACCGAGTCTTTTTTTGCCTGCCGTCCGTTCGATCTCGCTGGAAATTGACTCTTGTCGTTTTGACCGCGTGGTGAAATCTGAACAGTGTATGCCGTGTGGGCTCAGGCTAGATCCGATTGGCGGGGTCAAACTTTTCTGGGTGTACGCGCGCCGCTCCACGCGCGCACCGCGCCGCGCCTTCCGCGTCGTGCGGAGTGGGTGAGCTCGTCTGGAATTGGCTAGAGGAAGATAGAGGATGGACTGCCGCGTACGAACCCGCCCCGCGAACTATGACGGGTGGGCCTTGTTGGCTGATGGTCCACACAACAGTTGCTGGGCTCGTTTTCTTCCGCGTGCCTATTGACCGGGTCATCCAGCGGGAGATAAAAATCGTCCCGCGTTTGTGCGGCGCGGCGTGCGTCCCATGCCCTCCCCACGCCGCGTCAGTCAAATACCGGCCCTCTTTCTCCTAATCCCCACAACCGCCGCGCCCGGCACACCTCCCTCCTCCACTCCCCCCCGCACCCCACCCTTCCCCGCTGAGCTTGTTCCTCTAGCCACCCACTCATATCCTCTCTCTCT
>NC_041384.1:597821885-597843640 GCF_002162155.2 Triticum dicoccoides
TCTCTCTCTCTCTCTCTCTCTCTCTTCTAGCTTCCTCCTCCTTCCTGATCTCTGCGTCGGCCGGACCGCGAGAGGAACGGCGGTGGCGGAGACGCTCCGGTGGCGGCATCGAGTTGCGAACCCCAGGACCAGGTCTGGGGGTTCGGTTCCACGGCACGGACGGCTTCTCCGTCTATGACGTCGGGGCAAGTGCACACCCCAGTCCCCTCCTCCTGCGCGAACCCTACGAGAGAGAGAGAGGAAGATGAGAGGGAGGGAGAGAGAATGACCGGTGTCGGCCTGCGCCGGCGAGGACGGGCGCGACCTGGAGGTTGGCCGCTGCTCGATCCGCTCTTGGATCGGGAGCTGCGATGAAGCTGGGATTCGGCCGCGTTGCACCGGAGGCTGCACTCCACCTCTTCCTCGTGGTGCGGCGGACGGCGGCTCTTGCGGTCGTGCGGCCCACGGCGGCCTCAGCGGGTGGTCGACGACAATTGCAGCTGCTGCTCTACTCATGGATTCCGGCACAACTCGAAATACTCAGGTGGTCAATTAGAAGCCCCTTTATTTATATATTTTGGGATTGCTAATGGATAAATCTCGAATTGAAATGTTAGTTGCGAGTTCGTTCTTTTGCTCATGATGCGATTTCTTTTGCTAGCACAAATTAGGCCTCGGCCAATGGTGGAGAAGACAGACTACAGGGACGAGCCGTTGGAGCACGTGTTCATGGGATGTTCGTGCGCAAAATGCAGAAGTTCGCCTGAAGGAAGAAGAGCTGGCCGGCGAGGATGAGGAGAAGGCGGGATGCGAGGTGCTTGCACGCGTAGCAGCAGGAGGCCGTCCGTGAGATGCTCCTTTGGATGCTCCCTTGCGGCATTGGGCCTAGGTGTTCAACGCCGCCCTCACCATCCCCTTCTTCCATTGGCTCATCAGCCCGTCAGAGGTCAGAGATCTAATAAACCACACTGCCTCCCATCAATTTTCAGATATATACAAGGTTTATCATCACCCCATGGATCATGTGTTGTTGATTAACCAGGTTATTGAGGTGGAAGTCAACGATGTGAGTCGGAGAAGTGGAGTGCTTAAAAAGAAACACAGGTATGTATGAATATGATGGATGCTTCCATTGCCAACTGATGAAATGCATGTCTCATGTTTGCGCAGCTGCTGCCTGGATTCGCCGCTGCCGCCTCCAGCCGCTTCCTCCTGGGCATCCCGTCTCTAGCAAGGTAGTTCCGTTCCGGTCCCAGCTGTTCTCCTAGCCTCCATGCTTGATTGCTACGAGTTCTTGTTGTGTGTGTGCTTGCTGGCTTAGTGATGTGTGTGTCCAGGCACCCATTGTATTTTTTTGCTGGCTTACTGCCGCGTGCATGATTGTTGTGGCTAGCTTGGTGGTAGCATCATACATACTGTTCTGGTTGGTTAGCTTCACGCTCTAAAGCTGGGATTTTAATTCTCTGAGTGTAAGTAATGTATTGTTATACCAGATGAAATATATGCAGGCACTACTAACATGATTTAGCTTATAGGCGGAAGTATATATTTTAAATCCTTATGTTCAATTCTTAGGACCATTCTTTACTAGAAGTCCAGAACTATGTGATTTGGTAATTGTGTCAAAGCTCGCCTGGTTGTGCCGTATTGCATTGTGAATGCTATGTTGTTGGGGAATCAGCGAGCTTGGTTATATTTCTGTGGCCGTCATGTTAACTTGTGGCCGTAGCGCTCGCTTGCTAGCTACGAGTTCTTCTTGTGTATTTGCTTAGTGGCTTAGTTATGTGTGTGTGTCGGGCACCTGATGTGTTTTTTGCTGGCTTGTTAGTGCGTGCATGATTGTTGTGACTGGGCACTGGCTGTTCGGTGCTGGGCTGCTGATGGCATGCTACCTGCTTCGAAAAAAGGAATGAAAGGAAGCATTTGTTCATAGAACAAATATACTGTAAAATTTTGCATGGAAAGCCTGCATATTTAGCAAGGAAAAGGAGTCTAGAGAGCCTTAGGTTCTTGTTATGTGTTGATTTTGCAAAATTTCTGCAGCTATATATTTGCTCAATCCAAAAGACAAATTGTACTCAACCTTCAGTATAATGTATTTCTAATTGTTCATAACTACTTAATTTTTTGTTGTGATTTTGCAATATATTTTGTTCAATTCTTAGAACAAAGAAGAGAGAATCTGCATTTTATGAATCCTTTCTTCTTTCCTCTTTCTTCATTGTTACTTCAAGTTAGTGAATTCATTTAAGTTGTATTGAGCAACTTCATGTGATGGTTTCTTCATCTACACATCTTATTCAGTCACGAGGCCAGTAAGATCTTTTGCCTTTTAGAAAAAGGGAGATGCCATTTAGACCTTACTCTTCCAACTTGATCTTTAACTTGCTACTACTGTTTCTAAGCATTTTCCCAAGCATTTTTTATTTGCTTCAGAGAATGAGCTCACCTTATTCAATGGATGTGCCAAGTAAAAAAATTAGAAACTGAGCAATTTGTTCCACTCTTAAATTTTGTACAGCAGTCCAAATTATCCAATAAATCATTTGTTAGCAGGGTCAAATTATAGAAGTTGAATCAGTTGTTCCAAATTACCCAGTGAGACTTATTCCATTTGTTTATCCGTTTGTCCTTTTAATCAAGAACAATGTTTAGAGCTTGCATGGTTGTCGAAATTTAGTTCTGTAAAAGAGGAATATTGATATCATGCAATGATCAGTGCAGATTAGGATAGTTATAGAGTTCTTCCCCAGTTTTCATTGAGCAAGGATTGAATCTGCATGATTTGTTCTAATGCCAAGTAAATCTTGGTCTGCATTGTGTTACTTTTCCTGCTGAGTTTTTTTGGCTATTTTCGTTTAAATCGGTAGTTGATGTGAAAAAGTGTGTTGACATGCATGTAACCAAATCATGTATTAATGTGAGGTACTACATATACTTGCCTATCTCTTTCCAGAAGCACAACCCTCTTGATCCAACTAGGAACATCAAAACCAAATGGGATATCATTGAGTGGACTTCAGATGGCATGCTGTGAGTACACCATTAGTATCTGAATCTGCTTTGTATAATTAAGACACACTTTCTACATATCGCTGCTATATTGATACCATGTGATCACTTAACATGAGTCTGACTAGCCTATTTTCTTGCCTAACTGTGTGATTGCATGTAGTAATGCATGGCTTCTCTATTTAAATGAAGAGTTGTGTTTATCATAATGATTATATACCACAGACTTGTTTCTTTCTTTTTATATAATAATGCAGTTTGTCTTCTACCATATGTTTTCTTCATTACATGTCTTCTAATTGTTCATCTTTTTTCTCTTTCGACGACAAAATAACTTCGCGTTTCGAAATATTTAGTACGCCATCATGGTCTTTCTTAAGGGTGTTCAGGACTTTTTTCCTTCTATAAATTAGTGGTCTTCTATTCATGTTGCGAACTCCAATATGGCATCTCGCCATTCCCCACGATCCACATGTTAAGTATGGATTTATTTAATGATAATATGAATTGCTGTTCTTTTAGTTCCACTCTTAAATGTTTTGGTTCTTGAAGGCCTGCACTTTCCTGGTGGAGTAGGAGCAAAATAATTCAGAGGATTTAAAGCTGCTGCACTTTAGTAGTTAGGATCAATTCTTTGTTTTGGTTTGAAATGCTCCTCAATTCCTCCTATTTGATTGTATCCAAAGGACAGGAAATATATTCAGAAAGCGTCAGTTTTGTATTCTGTGTGCTTTCAGTTAATCCTTCAAAATTTCATGATACATCGGGTTTATAAAGGGCTATCTCACAAGCACTTGATAGCAAGAGAATTACTCCATGACATTGCCTCAATTGCATGTAATGGCTATTCTCCAAAATAAGATTGTTTCTTACTCTGCTTACCACCTTCTCATTCCAGGCCCTCTAGCTATAGTCATGGAAAAGATGGTGTTCGGAGCTATATCTTGGAAAATATTTCTTGTCAATCCATTAAATTTCTGAGGTAACAATTTTCCATCGCTTCTAGACTATAGTACGTTCCATAAATAGCTTGCGTATAATATTATAAATGTACTCTTTTCCTTTATTTAGATAAGGTATTTTAATGTTTCCTATTCTCCATATGCAGTTAGTGTATAATAGCTGCTAATTTTTGCCTTCTGTACTTCTTTAGAAAATGCTGTTGAAGGTAAGAGTAGGACAATGCTAAATATAACTGATGCTAATATGCTGCTGAAGGTAGGAATATGATGGCATGCCCATAATTTCAGGATGATTAAGAGGCTGGTCAAGGCCGGAAATAAATTTACTGGGTAACTAAATTAAGAAGTACTATCAACCTATCCTCCTTTAGGCTATCCTCTTTCTTCTGTTGGAAATTACTGTCTCTTATTCATTCTGTGAACTTCCGCACAAATGACACTTTGTTTTCAAGTTGTTCTTTCCATTTTCTTTAAGGAGCTCCTTCAGTTAGTATGCTTGAATATTACAAATCTTTAAATTTGCACTTTGTTTGTATATGTCCGTCATGCCTTAAAGTTCTTGCTAGAAGGTTAGAAATGGAGGAGCTGGACATGGATGGCGAGAAGGTGGCCAGACCCGAGTTCGCCTACCCGGTGACGAGTGTACACATTCACAAGTTCCCACTCGCAGTTATACCCAATATAAACAACCCAATCTCCATTTGCGCTTGCCCAAGCCTTGCCCTCAAGCGATGGCATCTTAACATCATACGTATCATTATCAAGCAGCATCAACTTACACAAGGCGAGGCTTCCCTCGTCCCCGCGCCAGTCAGCAGGGTCACGACGAAGAAGATAGGGGAGATCAAACCGCTCTTGGACCCTTGGGTTCCTTGTAATGATGTTATTAATTGATTCGAGAATGGTCTTGAACGAACCTGCCATGCTAGCCGAGGTGATGACATCGCACCGATCAATGAGTTCCTCCACCGCGTCATCATTCAGATCGGGGCAAGAATAACGGGGTCATTTCCGGTTTGTTCCCTCCATGGAGAAGACGATCAAACAATGGCAGAAGGAAAGGTGAAGGCAAATGGAGGAGGGAGGAAGAGCTAGCGTGCGATAGCAGTTCCAAATCGAGAGGGAAAGGCGAAGAGTTGGTGGACGGTTGCCATGGTACACGAAGAGGCGCCTAGGGAGCGAACGGTTGCCACAGAGGTCACACACTGACCACAAGGGCCGAGTGAACCGCATGCAATCCCATCGCACAACACACACGTCTTATTAAGTTGAACCGTTTTTGTTCTCTCGTGTCAACGCTAACAGTTCATCCGAGTTAACCGCATGCCGTATATCGCACACACATTGATTTGGTTGACCGTTTCTTTTGTGTTGCCTAATCACAAACAGTTCCTCTGAGTGAACCATATGTTGTATATCGCACACACCTTGATCTGGCTGACCGTTTCTTTTGTGTTGCCTAATCACAAAACAATTCATCCAAGTAAACCGTATGCTGTGTATCGCACACGCCTTCATCTCGCTGCCCGTTTCTTTTGTTCCCCCTCATCGCAAACAGTTAATTGAACAGAACCGTATGCCCTTCATCGCACACGCAACTAAAACCTGAACCGTATTTGATGCATCCGTCATCGCAAATGTTTTATGCATTTCTGATGGTTTTCATACAGCAACGGTTGCGATTATTGCATCGCACATAGTTTCCCGAAGGGTCTCTGATCGTAGTGTTGCGTTAGCAGCATCCTGCAGTAGTGCTAACTCTTGGCAGAGTATGATCCTTTACCAGGTGTCCATGACCAAGAGTCAGGTTCCTGGGGACATCTTTGTAATCCACTTAAAGCAAAGTTAAGAGAAACCAGCTCATCCATTGCTTCATGAGATAATGGTAACTGAAAATAAGTACCAATATCGAAATCTTCAATAAAGTCCTTGACAGATATCTTGTCATCCAGAGCAAAGGAGAAGAGTCTGGGGAATCTCTCCTTAATAGGCAAATGGCTTCCACCCAAGTTCCAAGCATCATGCCAAAACAGAGAGTTGTTGCCATCATTGATGGTGATAGTAGTATGAGATCTATAAACCTCATTTAGCTTCATGATATCTCTCCACCAAAAAGAGCCGCACTGAACAGTTGCATGGGGAACCACTCCATTGTAGTAAGTGTCCCAAATCAAGGAGACCCAAGGTATATCTACTTTGTTGTAGAACTTATGCAAGTGCTTTGTGAGCAAGGCCTTATTTTGAACTGCAAGATTGATGATCCCCATGACCCCTTTATCTTTTGGTTTACAAACCATTGGCCAGGCTGCTAAAGATTGTTTTGGGGTATCAGAATTTCCTCTCCATAAACATTGCCTCATTATTCTTTCCAGCTGCTTAATAATTGTAGATGGTAAACTCAAACTGCAAAGAAAATAAATGGGCATGGAGGAGAGGACTGACTGCAAAAGTTGCAATCTTGCACCTTGGGAAAGCAGAGAGGAACTAGAAGAGAGCCTCCTTTCAATTATGTCAACAACAGGCACTAGATCTTGAATTTTTAGGCTTTATGGTACCCACAGGTAAACCCAGGTATATGAAAGGAAGGGATCCAACCTGACAACCAAAAATAGCAGCCAATCTAACTGCTTCCTCCCGTGTAACATTGATGGGCAAGATGCAAGACTTATGGAAATATATTATATTATTTAAACGATAGAAAATGAACGGTAAAGATTTAACTATACAAAGTTAAGATGTATCAATGGACGAGATTTATCAGTATGTTTACTGGAGTCCATGAGGCAGAAAAACATTGCAATTTCGGAAAGACATAGCAATTGACAGGTTTCCAGCCAGAAGCATAGACGGACATGACCACAGATCCTGGCGTTCTTATTTTGTTTTGGCAACAATACGTACATTAATTTAGAATATTTTAAGAAAAGCAACAGTAAAAAAAGTAGCTTAGAAGAACGGCTGGGATTTGCTTTAAAGAAGCGCATGTATGTAATTAGAAAATAGCAATCGTACAAAATCAGGTCACTTCATACATACAAATTGTGTTACCCGCCCTTCATCCAACACGTAAGCCTTTTCTATTAAAAATCTGTCCGAATCAATCAGGGCATAAACTTTGACGGCATGCAACTATGGAAAATCTAAACACCACAAAAAAGAGTTCGAGCATAATACATGTGTTGAGGTCGTTTATGGTTTCAGCAAATTAACCAATCCGATCCACATTAAAAAATCAATCCTGAGGTACTTTAGTGTTTGACGTTGACAGCTGTTAAAAATATATACTGTTTTTTTGTGTGATAATCAAAATACACACTTCACGTTGGGCAACAAAGTTTCTCTAACTAGAGTAAAAAAAGCGATGTGTAGGCACATAACAAAAGGAGTGGGGTAAAGAGAGCTGTTAAAAATAAATATATTTTTTGCGGGATATTCAAAATACATACTTCATGTTGGCAATAATGTTTCTCTACCTGGAGTAAAAAAAGAAGTGATGTGTACGCACATAACAAAAGGAGTGGGGTAAAGAGATTACTAAAATAGGAATACTTTTGTTTAATAAATATTAAATATGCCTACAAAAGTTTTAGTAAACAAAATTACGTGAACTTCCATATATTATATAAATCAATCAAGTTTGGTCGCCAACATGAATATTAATTTTCACACCGCTTTTTAACAAAATTATTTTTACAACCATCATTTGTGCATAGAAAAATTTATAATAAATATATCGGAGGAGATACGTATCCTCTAACATTTAACAGTGCATCACACACTTCACGGACCAGGAAACAACAGCTTCCAGAAGAAATAACTGTGACAAAACACACACAAAAATAAAAGTAAAATAATTATAAAGCAAAGTAAATCAAAATGATGCAAGTTCTATCTGCTAACCTCACTATGCTAAAGATGACGAGAAACTACACGGCTTACGTAGCCAACTTGGCAACTCTCCCGCCCCACTGGCATGCAAATTCACCCTCATCGCAGTTTACATCTCAAATTCCCCTGCCCCACTGGCGGCTGGGTCTAATAATTGAGCAGAAGGGACGTGCAGTCAAAAACTATTTTTTCAAGTTCACGGTGACGAGTAAAATCATGTCAGCTAGCAGGACAAATAGTCAATAAGTCCATGATTTTTGCTTACGAGAAGATGCTCGAGGAGGCTAATTAGAGGTGGATAGTGGAGGCGCAAAGAGATGAGCAAAGAGAGAAAGGTCAATAAATTTAAGACAATACAGAGGCTAGCCAACTCGCTTGGAGAATGCTCCGCCCATCAGTTCTTTCGCTGGCCGTTCGATGAGGGTTGACCGAGTCTTTTTTTGCCTGCCGTCCATTGGATCTCACTGGAAATTGACTCTTGTCGTTTTGACGGCGTGGTGAAATCTGAACAGTGTATGGCGTGTGGGCTCAGGCTAGATCCGATTGGCTGGGTCATACTTTTCTGGGTGTACGCGCGCCACTCCACACGCGCCGCGTCGCGCGCGCCGCGCCTTCCGTGTCGTGCGGAGTGGGCGAGCTCGCCTACAATCGTGAGGATGGACTGCCCCGTGAACTATGACGGGTGGGCCTTGTTGGCTGATGGTCCACACAACAGTTGCTGGGCTTGTTTTCTTCCGCGTGCCTATTGACCGGGTCATCCAGCGGGAGATAAAAATCGTCCCGCACTGCGCGGCGCGACGTGCGTCCCATGCCGCATCAGTCAAACACCGGCCCTCTTTCTCCTAATCCACGCAGCCGCCGCGCCCGACACACCTCCCTCCTCCACCCTTCCCTGCCAAGCTTGTTCCTCTAGCCACCCACTCGACTCCTCCTCCTCTCTCTCTCTCTTCTAGCTTCCTCCTCCTTCCTGATCTCTGCGTCGGCCGGACCGCGAGAGGAGCGGCGGTGGCGGAGACGCTCTGGTGGCGGCATCGAGTTGCGAACCCTAGGACCAGGTCTGGGGGTTCGGTTCCAAGGCGCGGACGGCTTCTCCGTCTATGACGCCGGGGCAAGTGCACACCCCAGTCCCCTCCTCCTGTGCGAACCCTACGAGAGAGAGAGGAAGATGAGAGGGAGGGAGAGAGAATGACCGGCGTCAGCCTGCGCCGGCGAGGACGGGCGCGACCTGGAGGTTGGCCGCTGCTCGATCCACTCTTGGATCGGGAGCTGCGACGAAGCTGGGGTTCGGGCGCGTTGCACCGGAGGCTGCACTCCACCTCTTCCTCGTGGTGCGGCGGACGGCGGCTCATGCGGTCGTGCGGCCCACGGCGGCCTCAGCGGGTGGTCGACGACACTTGCAGCTGCTGCTCTACTCATGGATTCCGGCACAACTCGAATACTCAGGTGGTCAATTAGAAGCCCCTTTATTTATATATTTTGGGATTGCTAATGGATAAATCTCGAATTGAAATGTTAGTTGCGAGTTTGTTCTTTTACTCATGATGCGATTTCTTTTGCTAGCACAAATTAGGCCTCGGCCAATGGTGGAGAAGACATGCTACAGGGACGAACCGTTGGAGCACGTGTTCATGGGATGTTCGTGCGCAAGATGCAGAAGTTCTCCTGAAGGAAGAAGAGCTGGCCGGCGAGGATGAGGAGAAGGCGGGATGCGAGGTGCTTGCACGCGTAGCAGCAGGAGGCCGTCCGTGAGATGCTCCTTTGGATGCTCCCTTGCGGCGTTGGGCCTAGGTGTTCAACGCCGCCCTCACCATCCCCTTCTTCCATTGGCTCATCAGCCCGTCAGAGGTCAAAGATCTAATAAACCACACTGCCTCCCATCAATTTTCAGATATATACAAGGTTTATCATCACCCCATGGATCATGTGTTGTTGATTAACCAGGTTATTGAGGTGGAAGTCAATGGTGTGAGTCGGAGAAGTGGAGTGCTTATAAAGAAACACAGGTATGTATGAATATGATGGATGCTTCCATTGCCAACTGATGAAATGCATGTCTCGTGTTTGCGCAGCTGCTGCCTGGATTCGCAGCTGCCGCCTCCAGCCGCTTCCTCCTGGGCATCCCGTCTCTAGCAAGGTAGTTCCGTTCCGGTCCCAGCTGTTCTCCTAGCCTCCATGCTTGATTGCTACGAGTTCTTGTTGTGTGTGTGCTTGCTGGCTTAGTGATGTGTGTGTCCAGGCACCCATTGTATTTTTTGCTGGCTTACCGCGGCGTGCATGATTTTTGTGGCTAGCTTGGTGGTAGCATCATACATACTGTTCTGGTTGGTTAGATTCACGCTCTAAAGCTAGGATTTTAATTCTCTGAGTGTAAGTAATGTATTGTTATACCAGATGAAATATATGCAGGCACTGCTAACATGATTTTGCTTATAGGTGGAAGTATATATTTTAAATCCATCTATTCACATCTTAGGACCATTCTTTACTAGAAGTCCAGAACTATGTGATTTGGTAATTGTGTCAAAGCTCGCCTGGTTGTGCCGTATTGCATTGTGAATGCTATGTTGATGGGGAAGCAGCGAGCTTGGTTATATTTCTATGGCCATCATGTTAACTTGTGGCGGTAGCGCTCGCTTGCTAGCTACGATTTCTTCTTGTGTGTTTGCTTAGTGGCTTAGTTATGTGTGTGTGTCGGGCACCTGTTGTGTTTTTTGCTGGCTTGTTGGTGCATGCATGATTGTTGTGACTGGGCGCTGGCTGTTCGGTGCTGGGCTGCTGATGGCATGCTACCTGCTTCGAAAAAAGGAATGAAAGGAAGCATTTGTTCATAGAAGAAATATATTGTAAAATTTTGCATGGAAAGCCTGCATATTTAGCAAGGAAAAGGAGTCTAGAGAGCCTTAGGTTCTTGTTATGTGTTGATTTTGCAAAATTTCTGCAGCTATATATTTGCTCAATCCAAAAGACAAATTGTACTCAACCTTCAGTATAATGTATTTCTAATTGTTCATAACTACTTAATTTTTTATAGTGATTTTGCAAGATATTTTGTTCAATTCTTAGAACAAAGAAGTGAGAATCTGCATTTTTTGAATCCTTTCTTCTTTCTTCATTGTTACTTCAAGTTAGTGAATTCATTTAAGTTGTATTGAGCAGCTTCATGTGATGGTTTCTTCATCTACACATCTTATTCAGTCACGAGGCCAGTAAGATCTTTTGCCTTTTAGAAAAAGGGAGATGCCATTTAGACCTTACTCTTCCAACTTGATCTTTAACTTGCTACTACTGTTTCTAAGCATTTTCCCAAGCATTTTTTATTTGCTTCAGAGAATGAGCTCACCTTATTCAGTGGATGTGCCAAGTAAAAAAATTAGAAACAGAGCCATTAGTTCCACTCTTAAATTTTGTACAGCAGTCAAATTATCCAATAAATCATTTGTTAGCAGGGTCAAATTATAGAAGTTGAATTAGTTGTTCCAAATTACCCAGTGAGACTTATTCCATTTGTTTATCCTTTTGTCCTTTTAATCAAGAACAATGTTTAGAGCTTACATGGTTGTCGAAATTTAGTTCTGTAAAAGAGGAATATTGATATCATGCAATGATCAGTGCAGATTAGGATAATTATAGAGTTCTTCCTCAGTTTTCATTGAGCAAAGATTGAATCTGCATGATTTGTTCTAATGCCAAGTAAATCTTGGTCTGCATTGTGTTACTTTTCCTACTGAGGTTTTTGGCTATTTTCGTTTAAATTGGTAGTTGATGTGAAAAAGTGTGTTGACATGCATGTAACCAAATCATGTATTAATGTGAGGTAGTACATATACTTGCCTATCTCTTTCCAGAAGCACAACCCTCTTGATCCAACTAGAAACATCAAAACCAAATGGGATATCATTGAGTGGACTTCAGATGGCATGCTTGTTGGGGAACGTAGTAATTTCAAAAAAATTCCTACGCACACGCAAGATCATGGTGGTGCATAGCAACGAGAGGGTAGAGTGTTGTCCACCTACCCTCGTAGACCGAAAGCGGAAGCGTTATGACAACGCGGTTGATTTAGTCGTACGTCTTCACGGCCTGACCGATCAAGCACCGAAACTACGGCACCTCCGAGTTCTAGAACACGCTCAGCTCGATGACAACCCCCGAACTCTGATCCAGCAAAGTGTCGGGGAAGAGTTCCGTCAGCACGACGGCGTGGTGACGATCTTGATGGTCTACCGTCGCAGGGCTTCACCTAAGCACTGCTACAATATTATCGAGGATTATGGTGGAGGGGGGCATCGCACACGGCTAAGGAACGAGCACGAAGATCAACTTGTGTGTCTTGGCGTGCCCCCTTGCCCCCGTATATAAAGGAGGGAGGGGGAGGTGCGGCCGGCCCCTAGGGGTGCGCCTGGAGGAGTCCTACTCCTACCGGGAATAGGACTCCCCCCTCTTGCCTTGTTGGAGAAGGAAAGATGAAGGGGAAAAGAGGAAAGGGGTGTTGGAAATATGCCCTAGAGGCAATAATAAAAGTATTATTATTATATTTCCTTGTTCATGATAATTGTCTTTTATTCATGCTATAACTGTATTATCCGGAAATCGTAATACACATGTGAATACATAGACCACAATATGTCCCTAGTGAGCCTCTAGTTGACTAGCTCGTTGTGATCAACAGATAGTCATGGTTTCCTGGCTATGGACATTGGATGTCGTTGATAACGGGATCACATCATTAGGAGAATGATGTGATGGACAAGACCCAATCCTAAGACTAGCACAAAAGATCGTGTAGTTCATTTGCTAGAGCTTTGCCAATGTCAAGTATCTCTTCCTTCGACCATGAGAGCGTGTAACTCCTGGATACCGTAGGAGTGCTTTGGGTGTATCAAACGTCACAACGTAACTGGGTGACTATAAAGGTGCACTACAGGTATCTCCGAAAGTATCTATTGTTTTATGCGGATCGAGACTGGGATTTGTCGCTCCGTGTAAACGGAGAGGTAT
Organism: Triticum dicoccoides; assembly: GCF_002162155.2. Classification (NCBI taxonomy): domain Eukaryota; kingdom Viridiplantae; phylum Streptophyta; class Magnoliopsida; order Poales; family Poaceae; genus Triticum; species Triticum dicoccoides. Next base: position 597,834,725 of record NC_041384.1, read on the forward strand.
CTCTGGGCCCACTCGGTAGGACATCATCATATGTGCAATGTGACCAAGGAGTTGATCACGGGATGATGTGTTACGGAACGAGTAAAGTGACTTGCCGGTAACGAGATTGAACAAGGTATTGGATACCGACGATCGAATCTCGGGCAAGTAACATACCGATAGACAAAGGGAATTGAATACGGGATTGATTAAGTCCTTGACATCGTGGTTCATCCGATGAGATCATCGTGGAACATGTGGGAGCCATCATGGGTATCCAGATCCCGCTGTTGGTTATTGACCGGAGAACGTCTCGGTCATGTCTACATGTCTCCCGAACCCGTAGGGTCTACACACTTAAGGTTCGATGACGCTAGGGTTATAAAGGAAGTTTGTATGTGGTTACCAAATGTTGTTCGGAGTCCCGGATGAGATCCCGGACGTCACGAGGAGTTCCGGAATGGTCCGGAGGTAAAGATTTATATATGGGAAGTCCTATTTTGGCCACCGGAAAATGTTCGGGATTTTTCGGTATTGTACCGGGAAGGTTCTAGAAGGTTTCGGAGTGGGGCCCACCTGCATGGGGGGACCCACATGGACGTGGGTAGTGGGGGCAAGGCCCCACACCCCTGGTCAAGGCGCACCAAGATCCCCCCTTAGAAGGAATAAGATCATATCCCGAAAGGATAAGATCAAGATCCCTAAAAGGGGGGATAACAATCGGTGGGGAAGGAAATAATGAGATTTCTTTCCTCCCACCTTGGCCAACGCCCCAATGGACTTGGAGGGCAAGAAAGCAGCCCCTCCACCCCTATATATAGTGGGGAGGCGCATGGGAGCTATACACGAAGTTCTGGCACAGCCCTACCTCTCTCCCTACTCCTCCTCTCCCATGGTGCTTGGCGAAGCCCTGCTGGATTGCCACGCTCCTCCACCACCACCACGCCGTTGTGCTGCTGTTGGATGGAGTCTTCCTCAACCTCTCCCTCTCTCCTTGCTGGATCAAGGCGTGGGAGACGTCACCGGGCTGTACGTGTGTTGAACGCGGAGGTGCCGTCCGTTCGGCACTAGGATCATCGGTGATTTGAATCACGACGAGTACGACTCCATCAACCCCGTTCACTTGAACGCTTTCGCTTAGCGATCTACAAGGGTATGTAGATGCACTCTCTTTCTACTTGTTGCTGGTCTCTCCATAGATAGATCTTGGTGACACGTAGGAAAATTTTGAATTTCTGCTACGTTCCCCAACAAGGGGGGCGCCCCCCTTCCTTGTCCTATTCGGACTAGGGGGGAGGGGGCGCGCGGCCTGCCCTGGCCGGCCCTCCTCTTCTCCCTTAGGGCCCATGTAGGCCCATTAACCCCCGGGGGGGTTCCGGTAACCCCCCGGTACTCTGGTAAAATCCCGATTTCACCCAGAACGATTCCGATATCCAAATATAGGCTTCCAATTTATCAATCTTTATGTCTCGACCATTTGAGACTCCTCGTCATGTCCGTGATCACATCCGAGACTCCGAACAACCTTCGGTACATCAAAACATATAAACTCATAATGAAACTGTCATCGTAATGTTAAGCGTGCGGACCCTACGGGTTCGAGAACAATGTAGACATGACCGAGACACGTCTCCGGTCAATAACCAATAGCGGAACCTGGATGCTCATATTGGCTCCCACATATTCTACGAAGATCTTTATCGGTCATCGAGAACAATGTAGACATGACCGAGACACGTCTCCGGTCAATAACCAATAGCGGAACCTGGATGCTCATATTGGCTCCCACATATTCTACGAAGATCTTTATCGGTCATCGAGAACAATGTAGACATTACCGAGACACGTCTCCGGTCAATAACCAATAGCGGAACCTGGATGCTCATATTGTCTCCCACATATTCTACGAAGATCTTTATCGGTCATTGAGAACAATGTAGACATGACCGAGACACGTCTCCGGTCAATAACCAATAGCGGAACCTGGATGCTCATATTGGCTCCCACATATTCTACGAAGATCTTTATCGGTCAGACCGCATAACAACATACGTTGTTCCCTTTTGTCATCGGTATGTTACTTGCCCGAGATTCGATCGTCGGTATCTCAATACCTAATTCAATCTCATTACCGGCAAGTCTCTTTACTAGTTCCGTAATACATCATCTCACAACTAACTCATTAGTTGCAATGCTTGCAAGGCTTATGTGATGTGCATTACCGAGAGGGCCCAGAGATACCTCTCCGACAATCAGAGTGACAAATCCTAATCTCGAAATACGCCAACCCAACATGTACCTTCGGAGACACCTGTAGAGCTCCTTTATAATCACCTAGTTACATTGTGACGTTTGGAAGCACACAAAGTGTTCCTCCGGAAAACGGGAGTTGCATAATCTCATAGTCATAGGAACATGTATAAGTCATGAAGAAAGCAATAGCAACATACTAAACGATCGGGTGCTAAGCTAACGGAATGGGTCATGTCAATCACATCATTCTTCTAATGATGTGATCTCGTTAATCAAATGACAACACATGTCTATGGTTAGGAAACATAACCATCTTTGATCAACGAGCTAGTCAAGTAGAGGCATACTAGTGACACTCTGTTTGTCTATGTATTCACACAAGTATTATGTTTCCGGTTAATACAATTCTAGCATGAATAATAAACATTTATCATGATATAAGGAAATAAATAATAACTTTATTATTGCCTCTAGGGCATATTTCCTTCAGTCTCCCACTTGCACTAGAGTCAATAATCTAGATTACACAGTAATGATTCTAACACCCATGGAGCCTCGGTGCTGATCATGTTTTGCTCGTGGAAGAGGCTTAGTCAACGGGTCTGCAACATTCAGATCCGTATGTATCTTGCAAATCCCTATGTCTCCCACCTGGACTAGATCCCGGATGGAATTGAAGCGTCTCTTGATGTGCTTGGTTCTCTTGCGAAATCTGGATTTCTTCGCCAAGGCAATTGCACCAGTATTGTCACAAAAGATTTTCATTGGACCCGATGCACTAGGTATGACACCTAGATCGGATATGAACTGCTTCATCCAGACTCCTTCATTTGCTGCTTCCGGAGCAGCTATGTACTCCGCTTCACACATAGATCCCTCCACGACGCTTTGTTTAGAACTGCACCAACTGACAGCTCCACCGTTCAATGTAAACACGTATCCGGTTTGCGATTTAGAATCATCCGGATCAGTGTCAAAGCTTGCATCAACGTAACCATTTACGATGAGCTCTTTGTCACCTCCATAAACGAGAAACATATCCTTAGTCCTTTTCAGGTATTTCAGGATGTTCTTGACCGCTGTCCAGTGATCCACTCCCGGATTACTTTGGTACCTCCCTGCTAGACTTATAGCAAGGCACACATCAGGTCTGGTGCACAACATTGCATACATGATAGAGCCTATGGCTGAAGCATAGGGAACATCTTTCATCTTCTCTCTATCTTCTGCAGTGGTCGGGCATTGAGTCTTACTCAACTTCACACCTTGTAACACAGGCAAGAACCCTTTATTTGCTTGATCCATTTTGAACTTCTTCAAAACTTTGTCAAGGTATGTGTCGTGGTTCTAAGTCTGACAGTAATGTAGGGGGGTAAGTATGGAGAGGTGAGGTCTTAGCTATGGAGAGGTTGTAAGGACGCAAGGTTTACGAGTTCAGGCCCTTCTCGGAAGAAGTAAAAGCCCTACGTCTCGGAGCCCGGAGGCGGTCGACTGGATTATGTGTGTATGAGTTACAGAGGTGCGAACCCCTGTCTCGGAGGAGGGGGTGGCTTATATAGAGTGCGCCAGGACCCCGGCCAGCCCACGTTATGAAGGGTTCAATGTACATTAAGGTAAGGCGTTACTGATAACGCTAGTAATAAAGTGCTATGATGACCATAAAAGCTACTTAATGACCGACCGTTAGCGTGCGGAGTGACTTTAGGTCTCCTGGCCGTCGAGTGGTTAGATCTTGGTCGACTAATTGCTTCTTGGTTGAATGTCTTCGAGTCTGTCGAGTGGAACACCTCCAAGTCGATTGAAAGGTGATTTATTCTAGAGGTGTCCTTGGGTAGGGCAGTTAGGACAGGTCCGTGACCCTACCCTAGGTACATAGCTTCATCATTAGCCCCCGAATGGATCGAGGTTTGAGTGGGGAAGGAGTTGAGGACTTCTCCGACTCGTTTTCTATGCCGTGAGCATATCTTGTTTCGGATCAACGGACCTGAGTGATGACAGCAACTCCCTTTTCAGTCGCCTTGATCCATTCTTTATTCTTCGTCGAGTGAGTTTCTTTACTTGTAAGGCTCCGAGTGACGATGCGGAGGAGATCTTTGGTCTGACAAGTTATTTGCTGCCCGCGGATTTAGTGGGATCCGAATTTTGGGGAGCGCGCGGGACGGGGGAGGCCGCAGTAATCGGACGAGATAGAGCGGAGCCGCCTTGATCCCCGTGCCACCTTTTTCGCCATGTATCGCTCGTGCGGTTGTTAAGGGATTTGACAGAGCCATCTGGGCCTACCTGTCAGCCACTCGGAAGCGGCCTCATATAAGGCGTCGGACCGGAGTCTCCCGAATAGTGCGCCCCATTATCTCTTCTCCTCCTCATGCCTCTCCTCTATGCTTGCTCTCGCTCCAGCGCCACCGCGCCACACGCGTCTCATCGGCGACAATGGTGAAGGAGAAGACAACGGCTCTGGAGCGGACAAAGAAGGCAACAGAGAGGTCAAAGGGGAAGGCGACGAGCCGGGGCGGATCTTCCTCGCAGACTGGCCTGCCGAAGGGTTGGATCCAGGGCGACTGGATCCACTCGAGGATCTCCCAAGAAGACCTCGACGACTTGGCCGAGGGAGGGCTGATCCCCTATGACTCGGCACGGCTTCCGGGGAAGGAATCCGAGCCGCAACCTCGGGAGGGTGAGCGCGTTCTTCTTGCCACCCACGTCGACCGTGGGTTTTCCTTGCCCCCTCATCCTTTCTTCCGAGGGTTTCTGAACTTCTTTGGGGCTCAACTCCACCATTTTACCCCCAACTCAATCGTTTATCTTGCCGCATTCATTTCCTTGTGTGAGAACTTCTTGGGTTGTTGACCTCACAGGGGTCTTTTCAAGCATATATTCACTTGTCGCTCCCAGATAGTGAAAAAGGCTAATCCGAGTGACGAGAGGACCCAAGTGATCCAGATGTGTGGGGGTCTTGGCATCCAGACGAGGGGAAAAAGCCCCTTTCCGGCCATGATTCTTCCCGATTCAGTTCGCGGATGGTAGTCGACCTGGTTCTACTGCAAAGACCAGTCGACGCCAGGGCGATCGACTGGCCTCCCTCCCTTTACCATGGACCGAGTGGAAAAACCCTCCCCTTTGAAGGTGCTCCTGGAGGAGAAGGCGCACGTGAAGGTGTTGGTCAACCGAGTGGTCCAGCTCATTCGTGACGGGGTCACTGGTATGGATCTCTTGGAGGTCTTCCTTCAGCGGCGCATCCAGCCTCTCCAAGCCCGAGACCACCCGATGTGGATGTATTCGGGCCTGGAAGACTCGACTCAGATCCACCCAGAGGAGGTCGATGATGACACGCTGGAGAAGTGGCTGTCGAGCATTACCGGGAACAAGGACAATCCCATAGGAGCCAGGAGAGTTCCCCCATTCGACCAGTCGCGTGCACCAGAGCAGGTTTGATTCTGAGTTTTTGCTTGTAATCTGAATTCACTCGCGCAGCTGTCTGTATTGCGTCGACTGACTTTGTTCTCCCTGCTTTCTTTCAGGCCATTATTGAAATGTATTCGATGCCCAACGGGGAGCAAGAGCAAGCCCTGGAAGGTGAGGCGAGTGGTGGCGAAAGTGGCGAGTGGACTTCCGATGGTGAAGGGGATGGTGGAAGTGACGACTCAAGTGATGGGGAAGAAGTCGAGTCGCCTCCTCGCATAGAGAGACGATCCAAGCTTGACCAAGAACGGCCGAGTGCCCGCGACAAGGCAACTGCTCAGGCTGGTCAGTCTTCGAAGCGTCCTCGGGTCTCTTCACCAACCCCAACTGAGAAGGCGCCAAAGCACCCCAAAGTTGCAGAGCCTAAGACTCGGAAGGCGCTGCCAAAGATCAAGATTGATATCCCTGTCGCCTCCGCGTGAGTGTATCTCCTTGTATTCCCTCGACGCTCTGCGCTGTTTGTTTTTCTTGTTTAACTGGACGAACTTTGGAATTGTTAGCGCTGCCACTTCCGGGACCTCAGCTTACAAGGATGATGATGAGGTGATGGAGGATGCGGTCACTTCTAATCCGGGTATGATTTCTGCCATACTATCTTTCTTTGGTTGATTCAACTGCATCGTGCATCATTGGGTGACGTGATTTTGGCAATTTGAACTTTGCACAGCTCCCAACATTATTGACCTCCCTGATGATGATGAAGAGCCCGAGAGGTCTTTGAAGAGGAAGAGTAGGCGAGCTCCTGTAAGTGAGGCGCTACAGTCGACGCCGAGGGCGGAACCAGTCGTTCAGGACACTGGTGACGTCAATCGGGGTTCTGTTACCTTCGCGGAGCCCCTGTAGAGTGCCTTGCCTTCTTCTTCGACTGCTCAGGCCCCTGTCGACCCGCCTTCAGTTTTTGCGACCCATCATGTCCCAGAGGACAAGGTGAATGCTGCTAGGGAAGCCATATGCCAGGCGGGCATTATGATGGAGAAGATGAAGATGGTGTGGGACGCCAGCCAAGCCGCCTATGATGCCAGCTCGGCTCTTCAGAGCAACGTTCAGGTTAGTCGGCTATCTGAAGATTCTTTTTGAAAATCTTTGCATCTGTACACCCACTAGGTGCGTCGATTGAAGTTTTGTACTAGTGGAGACTACGGTGGACTGCTGGCAGTCGACTGTAGTCTTTGTATTTTGCCGAATGTATAAACCAAACTGGTAGTTTGTCTCTTCCACTCGAGTGGGATCAGAACCGGTGGGGGCACGCTAAGTGCACCCACTGGGTGTAGCTCCCAAGACTATGGTGGACTGCTGGCAGTCGACTGTAGTCTGAGTTCTACTTTCTTTCTCTTTTTTTTGGACTCGACTTCGGCGGGCTGGTCGAGTGGCATCAGAACCGGTGGGGGCACGCTAAGTCCACCCACTGGGTGTAGTCCCCGAGACTATGGTGGACTGCTGGCAGTCGACCGTAGTCTTAGTATTTATTGCCTTTTTTTTGTTGTAACGATAACTTCTCCCCTTTGATTTCAGAAATCTTGCGATCTTGGAGCTCACTCCCCTTTGATTCAACTGAACCTTGATTTGGAGCTGGCCAGGACAGAGCTGCAAAAGGTCAGAGACGGCGCCGCAGGTAAGACGATTTTGTCGACTAGTTAGTTTTAGGCTTGAGTACCCTTCTGCTATTTCCGAATCAATCATCATTTCTTTGCAGAAAAACTGAGAGAAGCTCTGGCGAAGAAGGATCAGGACTTGGCTGCTGCCCGTAAGGAGGCTGACGACAAGACCGCTCTGGCCGAACAGAAGCTGGCTTCGGTCGACCAGTTAGAAGAAGAGAATACCAGGCTGAAGACCGCTCTGAATGAAGCCAACAGGGAGTGTACACATTGGAAGAAGGATAACCTCAACCTGAACAAAAAGATGGAAGGCATCGCTCGCAGGAGGGACGATCTGGAGAGCTACTTGAGGAGCCTCGCCAAGAAGTTGTACATCAAGCTTGAAGGTGCACATTTAGTTCCGACTGGTGTTTTTTTTGTGTCGACTCAGTGTATGAAAATTGACTTATCCTTGGATCATGAATGCAGAGTTTTGCCAGAACTTTGAAGAGGAGATTGGGCGGATCGAACCAGGTTTGGATCCAATCAACTCTCCCGTGAAAGATGAAACTGCCATGAATCTACTCCGACTGGAATCTCGCATCGACGGTGCCGTGGACTACTTGGCTTGACTGAAGGTCGCCATGTCACGGATCGACCCGGCACTTTGGCTAGAGGCTACGCTCCAAAACAATCTCGAGTCTCTGATGACTCGACTTAACAGAATCCCTGACCAAGTGCAGGAGTGGAAGAAGTCTTCTGCTCGGTGTGGCGCTAATGTGGCCCTGTCCTTGGTTCGTGTCCACTGCAAGGAGGTGCGACAAGACAAGCTGTCAGCAATCAAGGTCGCCAACACCCGGAAGCATGACTTCCGAACCTTTATGGAGACTTTCATCGCTGCAGCCACTCGGATAGCCGACGGCGTCGACCTGGATGAGTTCGTCGAGCCTGCCAGCCCTCCTCCCGCGGAGTGAACAAAATCTTATGTCCGACCTTAAATTTGCCTCAGAATGCCGAGTGGTTTTTGTAACCGTTAAACTTTTTCGGGCTGCATGCCCGAGTACTTCGATCTGTGGTCTGGAACCTTTAGAATTTATCTGAACTTGGTTTACCGTTGAATATCTTTATGAATCTCCTACTGAGTGAACCCATTCTTCATTCGAGACAACTTTTGCACTCACAGCGCAGTTTCGAAGGAGAGGGAAGCAGTCAACCCATGTCTTGTATTTGTGGCGAAGCTCTCCAGGAGAAGGTGGCAGTCGACCCGCCCCTTGTCGTCCTTGAGGATTGAGATGTGTTTCGTACTTAGGCGAGTACTGGACTGTAGCTAAGCCCTCGAGTGGGAGAATCTCTCTCCACTCGGTAGGATTTTTTTTCAGACTTAGGCGAGTGCCGGACTGCAGGTAAGTCTCCTAGTGAGAGAACCTAGGCGAGTACTGGACTGCAGCTAAGCCCCCGAGTGGGAGGATTGCTCTCCACTCGGTAGGATTTTTTCAAACTTAGGCGAGTGCCTGACTGCAGCTAAGTCTCCAAGTGGGAGGACTTAGGAGAGTATTGGACTGCAGCTAAGCCCCCGAGTGGGAGGATTGCTCTCCACTCGGTAGGATTTTTTCAAACTTAGGAGAGTGCTTGACTGCAGCTAAGTCTCCAA
>NC_041384.1:597844194-597850166 GCF_002162155.2 Triticum dicoccoides
AGAACTGGACTGCAGCTAAGCCCCCGAGTGGGAGGATTGCTCTCCACTCGGTAGGATTTTTCAAACTTAGGCGAGTGCCTGACTGCAGCTAAGTCTCTAAGTGGGAGAACTTAGGCGAGTACTGGACTGCAGCTAAGCCCCCGAGTGGGAGGATTGCTCTCCACTCGGTAGGATTTTTCAAACTTAGGCGAATCAGATTCGTAGCTAAGCCCCCGAGTGGGAGGATTGCTCTCCACTCGGTAGGATTTTTCAAACTTAGGCGAAACGGATTCACAGCTAAGCCCCCGAGTGGGAGGCTGGCTCGCCACTCGCTAGGATTTTTCAAACTTAGGCGAAACGGATTCGTAGCTAAGCCCCCGAGCGGGAGGCTGGCTCGCCACTCGGTAGGAAACTGTTTTTACAAACTTAGGCGAAGCGGATTCGCAGCTAAGCCACCCACTGGGGGATTTCTTACGCAAACAAAAACAATAATAATCGTTGGGAAAATTATAATGCTCTTGTCTTTGATAAATAAACTACAGGAGATTTTCTTATTACATCTCATCCGAGTGAGAATTCAAGTATAAAAGGGGCGGAGTAGCTGCTCATTCCAGGCTCGTGGCTCATCAATCTGGCGATCGACATTGTAGAGGTGTTATGCTCCATTGTGGAGGACTCTGGTGACTATGAAGGGGCCTTCCCAAGTAGGAGCGAGCTTGTGTGGTTTCTGCTGATCCACTCGGAGGACTAAGTCTCCTTCTTGGAAGGCTTGGCTCTTCATGTTTCTGGCATGGAATCGACGCAAGTCTTGCTGATAGATGGTCGATCGAATCAAGGCCATTTCTCTTTCTTCTTCTAGGAGGTCGACTGCGTCCTGCCGGGCTTGTTCTGCCTCATCTTCTGAGTAGAGCTCGACTCTGGGAGCGTTGTGAAGCAGGTCACTCGGTAAGACTGCCTCGGCTCCGTAGACCAGAAAGAATGGGGTTCTTCCGGTCGATCGATTCGGGGTTGTCCTCAATCCCCAAAGGACTGATGGAAGCTCGTCGACCCATGCACCTGCTGCGTGCTTAAGATCGCGCATCAATCGGGGTTTCAGTCCTTTGAGAATTAGGCCGTTTGCCCTTTCTGCTTGCCCATTCGACTGGGGGTAAGCGACTGAAGCATAGTCGACCCGAGTGCCCTGAGAGGCGCAGAAGGCCCTGAATTTGTCGGAATCAAAGTTTGACCCATTGTCGGTGATGATGCTCACTAGTAGAAAAAGGGCTATGGTCCAGGCCGGCTCAGCCCATTAGTCCCAGTTCAGTGTAGAACCGGCACCAATGTGGGCATTGGTCCCGGTTCGTGAGCCCCGGGGGCCGGCCGGGCCACGTGGGCCATTGGTCCTGGTTCGTCTGGACCTTTTGGCCCCGGTTGGTGGGACGAACCGGGACCAATGGGCCTCGCTCCTGGCCCACCACCATTGGTCCCGGTTGGTGGCTTGAACCGGGACCAAAGGCTCCCCTTTAGTCCTGGTTCATGCCACCAACCGGGACCAATGAAGTGCCTATACATACCCCCTCGCGCAAGAGCAGAGCACAGTGCTCTGTTTTTTCTGGCCGAGTGGGAGAGGGCTTTGTGGTGCTCTAGCTCACCTCCTATGCACATGAGGTGTTCGATGGAATGCCCGAGCCACACTACTTAAGCTTTCTCCTCTCGAAGCTCGACCTCCAAGCTCCATTTTCCTCGAGATTTGTCTAGATTTAGCGGTCCGTCACGCCCCGTCCCCGTCTTCACCGTCGTCGATCACCCGCGCCGATCTCATCACCGACACCATCGTGGTGAGCCTCTTGTTCTTATCTTCTTTCTGAAAGGAAAAATATTCTTACTTATATGTTTAGATAGATACTTGTATCATTTTCTTACATTTATTATTGCATCTTATATAGTGCGATGGTTTTGGTATCCGCCCCCGTCAGCCCTCGTCCTGTCTATGATTCGGATTTGATATGTATATTATTTTTATAACTATTGGTTCATTTATTGTTTATGAAAATTATGCCGACCAACGTGACATAGATTTTATTTATCTAGGATGTATGTGAATCGGAAATGCCAACCGACCCTATTGTCGAGAGGTTAAATTTAGTTGAAGAAGAAAACAATTTGTTGAAGGAAAAAACAAAAAAAAATTGAGGAGGAGAAGATGATATTGGAGTTGCATGTTGCGGATGTCGTCGATGATCACAAGATCAAGATGGATGCAATGCGCTTGAAGATTAGAAAGATTAGAAAATATGCCATTCATACCGAGGCTTGGTATCATTATGCCGTTGGATCAATTGTTACCTTGGTTGCGATTATGATCGCATTTGTTTTTGCATTGAAATGTTTTACATAGTTTCAATGTATGGTTTAATTAATTAGATGCTCTGGAGAGCTATATGTTGTTAGATTAGAACTATGTATGCACTTTGGTTTTAATGTGATGATGAACTTCTATTAATTTGGACACTTAATTATATATAATGCACGCAGATGAACCGGAAATGGATGTACGATGACAGACACACCCGCGAGTACATTAAGGGCGTGCATGAGTTTCTCGATGCGGCTGAGGCAAACAAGCAGAATGGTTTTATGTGTTGTCCATGCACTGAATGTGGGAATACGAGGTCTTACTCTAACCGGAAAATCCTTCACTCCCACCTGCTTTACAAGGGTTTCATGCCACACTGTAATGTTTGGACGAGGCACGGAGAAATAGGGGTTATGATGGAAGACGGCGAAGAAGAAGAGTACGATGACAACTATGTGCCCCCTGAATACGGTGATGCTGCAACGGGGGGAGATGGTGAAGATCAAGAGGAACCAGATGATGTGCCCAATGATGCTGCCACGGGTGAAGCTGCTGAAGATCAAGAGGAACCAGACGATGTGCCCGATGATGATGATCTCCGCCGGGTCATTGTCGATGCAAGGACGCAATGCATTAGTCAAAAGGAGAAGCTGAAGTTCGATCGCATGTTAGAGGATCACAAAAAAGGGTTATACCCCAATTGCGAAGATGGCAACACAAAGCTCGGTACCGTACTGGAATTGCTACACTGGAAGGCAGAGAATGTTGTGGATGACAAAGGATTTGAGAAGCTACTAAAAATATTGAAGAAGAAGCTTCCAAAGGATAACGAATTGCCCGACAGTACATACGCAGCAAAGAAGGTCGTATGCCCTCTAGGATTGGAGGTGGAGAAGATACATGCATGCCCTAATGACTGCATCCTCTACCGTGGTGCATACAAGGATCTGAACGCATGCCCGGTATGCGGTGCATTGCGGTATAAGATCAGACGAGATGACCCTGGTGATGTTGACGGCGAGCCCCTCAGGAAGAGGGTTCCTGCGAAGGTGATGTGGTATGCTCCTATAATACCACGGTTGAAACGTCTGTTCAAAAACGAAGAGCATGCCAAGTTGATGCGATGGCACAGTGAGAACCGAAAGAAAGATGGGAAGTTGAGAGCACCCGCTGACGGGTCGCAGTGGAGAAAAATCGAGAGAAAGTACTGGGATGAGTTTGCAAAGGACCCAAGGAATGTATGGTTTGCTTTAAGCGCGGATGGCATTAATCCTTTCGGGGAGCAGAGCAGCAATCATAGCACCTGGCCGTGACTCTATGTATGTATAACCTTCCTCCTTGGATGTGCATGAAGCGGAAGTTCATTATGATGCCAGTTCTCATCCAAGGCCCTAAGCAACCCGGCAACGAAATTGATGTGTACCTAAGGCCATTAGTTGAAGAACTTTTACAGCTGTGGAATGGAAACGGTGTACGTACGTGGGATGAGCACAGACAGGAGGAATTTAACCTTAAGGCGTTGCTGTTCGTGACCATCAACGATTGGCCCGCTCTCAGTAACCTTTCATGACAGACAAACAAAGGATACCACGCATGCATGCACTATTTAGATGACACTGAAAGTATATACCTGGACAAATGCAGGAAGAATGTGTACCTAGGCCATCGTCGATTTCTTCCGACCAACCATCAATGTCGAAAGAAAGGCAAGCATTTCAAAGGCGAGGCAGATGACCGGAAGAAGCCCGCCATGCGCACCGGTGATCACGTGCTTGCTATGGTCAATGATTTACACTACGTAATCTTTGGAAAGGGTCCCGGTGGACTAGCTGTTCTGAATGACGCTGAGGGACACGCACCCATGTGGAAGAAGAAATCTATATTTTGGGACCTACCCTACTAGAAAGACCTAGAGGTCCGCTCCTTAATCAACGTGATGCACGTGACGAAGAACCTTTGCGTGAACCTGCTAGGCTTCTTGGGCGTGTATGGGAAGACAAAAGATACACCTGAGGCACGAGAGGACCTGCAACGTTTGCACGAAAAAGACGGCATGCCTCCGAAGCAGTATAAAGGTCCTGCCAGCTACGCTCTTACGAAAGAAGAGAAAGAAATCTTCTTTGAATGCCTGCTCAGTATGAAGGTCACGACTGGCTTCTCGTTGAATATAAAGGGAATAATAAGTATGCCAGAGAAAAAGTTTCAGAACCTAAAGTCTCATGACTGCCACGTGATTATGACGCAACTGCTTCCGGTTGCATTGAGGGGGCTTCTACCGGAAAACGTCCGATTAGCCATTGTGAAGCTATGTGCATTCCTCAATGCAATCTCTCAGAAGGTGATCGATCCAGAAATCGTACCAAGGCTAAGGAGTGATGTGGCGCAATGTCTTGTCAGTTTTGAGCTGGTGTTCCCACCATCCTTCTTCAATATCATGACGCACGTCCTAGTTCATCTAGTCGACGAGATTGTCATCCTGAGGCCTGTATTTCTACACAATATGTTCCCCTTTGAGAGGTTCATGGGAGTCCTAAAGAAATATGTCTGTAACCGCGCTAGGCCAGAAGGAAGCATCTCCATGGGCCATCAAACAGAGGATGTTATCGGGTTTTGTGTTGACTTCATTCCTGGCCTTAACAAGATAGGTCTCCCTAAATCGCGGTATGAGGGGACACAGACTGGAAAAGGCACTCTTGGAAGAGACTCAATAATATGCAGGGACGGATATTCTTGGTCTCAAGCACACTACACAGTTCTACAGAACTCTACCTTGGTGACCCCGTATGTCGATGAACACAAGAACAGTCTGCGCTCCGAACACCCGGAGCAGTGCGACGACTGGATTACATGTGAACACATCACGACTTTCAGCAGTTGGTTGGAAACACGTCTCAGAGGTAACAACACCGTTTGTGATGAGTTGTACTTGTTGTCCAGGGGACCATCTTTGACTGTATTGACTTACAAAGGATACGAGATAAATGGGAATACATTTTACACGATCGCCCAAGATCAAAATAGCACCAACCAAAACAGCGGTGTCCGCTTTGATGCAGCAACCGAGAGCGGAAAGGACACATATTATGGTTACATAGTGGACATATGGGAACTTGACTATGGACCTGATTTTAAGGTCCCTTTGTTTAAGTGCAAATGGGTCAATCTGTTAGGCGGCGGGTTACAGGTAGAACCACAGTACGGAATGACAACAGTGGATCTGAAAAATCTTGGGTACACTGACGAACCGTTCGTCCTAGCCAATGATGTGGCACAGGTTATCTATGTGAAGGACATGTCTACCAAACCGAGAAAAAGAAAAGATAAGGAAGCGAATACATCATACGATGAGCCAAAGCGCCACATAGTTCTTTCAGGAAAAAGGGACATCCTGGGAGTGGACGGCAAGACAGACATGTCTGAAGATTATGAAAAGTTTCATGAAATTCCTCCCTTCAATGTCAAGGCTGACCCAAGCATCCTGATAAACAATGAAGATTATCCATGGTTACGGCGCAATAAGCAAATGACACAAGCGAAGAAAAAGTGAAGACTTTCTCCCGCAATAAGCAAATGCTATGTGGGTGAAATTATGATACCATCCCAACTTTGATGTCTTATGGTTCGAAACTTTGATACTTCGAAAGTGATTGTCCATTTT
>NC_041384.1:597850959-597855769 GCF_002162155.2 Triticum dicoccoides
AGAAATCACTAAAAAACTATAAGTATTTAGTTTTAAGTATAAATAAAAAATAAATAGAAAAAAAAATTCTATTTTATAGTAAAGTTATTCATAAACTAGTGATTCACACAAATTTTTAAAAATTCAAATTTAAACTATTCAAAATTTAAAAAACTAATGGCACTAACAGAAAGTTTATAATTTTTGTGACCTAAAAGCAAAAAGAAATCACTAAAAAACTATAAGTATTTAGTTTTAAGTAGAAAGAAAAAAAAATAAAAACCAAAAAAATATAGAAATAAAAAAGAAAAAACCAAAAAAAAATGCCTCCTACTGGGCCTCCACGGCCTGAATACGACTAGAAACCCTACATGGGCCAGGATTCAGGCCCGCAGAAGGCCCAATAGGCCCACAGGCAGTAGCAAGTTTAGGCCCGAAAGCCTGCATTAGAGAGGAGCTCGAATGGGTAGGAACACCAGCGCTTATAAACCAGTGCCGGCGCCCTTCAGCTAGCGATGTGGGACTAAACTTTTGGGCTCAGGGCAGCAAAGGCCATTGGTCCCGGTTGGTGGCACCAACCGGGACTAAAGGGGGTATTGGTCACGGTTGGTGCCACGAACCGAGACCAATGCCCCCCTTTAGTCCCGGTTGGTGCCACCAACCGGGACCAAAGGCCGCCGCTTCCCACCCTTTGAGCTGCTGAAAATTGTCCTTTGGTCCCGGTTGGTGGCACCAATCGGGACTAAAGGGTGCATTAGTCCCGGGTCGTAGCACCAACCGGGACCAATGCTTTTGGTATATAAGCTGGACTTGTGAAATTCTCGATTCAGTTCGATCGATCTCCTCGTCCTCTCCTCCGACGACGCCGCCAGGCTGCTCCTCATCCTCGTCGCCGCCGAGCCCTCCGTGAGCCCGTGTCGTCCTCGTCGTCGGCATCCCTGAACCCGCCGCCCTCGTCCCCATCGCCGCGTGCCTCCCCGAGCCCGCCTCCTTGTCCCCGGCCGTCACCGCGTGCCGCCCGGCCCGAGGCTGCCATCCCCGTCACCGCGTGCTGCCCCGAGCCCGCCGTCCTCGTCGCCGGACTCCAGCCGTCGCCGCCCCCCTCAAAGTGAGCCCCCCTCTCGAGTGCCACTCTTGCGCCCGAGCGCCCTTTCTCCGCCCCTGCTCCATGGTTGCCACCGGCCCCGATGCATTCAAGAGTAGAAGGAGAGGAGAAGTAGAGGAGAGGAGAAGTAGAGCAGCAGCAACGCGCTGTCCACTTTTCTGATTTTTTTGGAAATTCTGATTTTTTTGTCCATATAGAAGGTGTTTGATGAAATGCTAGATGGCTTTGGGCATTTTTGGAATTTAAAAAAAATTTGTGGTGAGGTACTGATGCAAGACAAAGGCGATGGCAAAATTTCAGAATTTTTGGAGAGGTTTAGAATAGGTTTTCAACAAGTTATTTGAATCCCATTCAAATTTCATTTGAATGAAATTTGAAAATTTTGAACTATGGATCAGAATATGCTAAATATGTCAAAAATGTTTTCTATATGATGTTTTTTTTCATATATGTATTCATTTTTTTTATTTAGGTTGTTAATTAGTAGATATCGATTTTAGGTTAGTGTAGAGGAAAAAGTAAAATAAGGAAAAGGAAGAAAAGAGGAAGAAGGAAGAAGAAGAAGAAGAAAAGGAAGGAGTGGAAAAAGGAAAATAAGAAGAGGAAGACCTCTTTTTTTTCTTTGATCTTCTCCTCTATTTTGTTCATGGATATATGCTAAAGAAACCGAGGGGGGTGATAGATGATGATGAGGGGTCGAGAGTGGGACGAGAGGTCGAGAGGTGTCGAGGGGAGAAAAAATATGTTATCAGGGACGAGGGTCATCGAGGGATCGAGAGAGGGACGAGGGGTCGAGAGAACTAAATAAGAAGAAGAAGAAGAGGAGAGGAAGACGAGGAGAAATAAATAAGAAGAAGAAAAAAGAAGAAAAAGAAGAGGAGAAGAAGAAAGGAATAGTGGAGAAGAAGAGAAAATAGAATATATTCTATTTTCTCTTCTTCTCCACTATTCCTTTCTTCTTCTCCTCTTTTTTTCTTCTTTTTTTTCTTCGACACGTGGGGGGGGGGGGTCGAGAACGTCGGAAATTCATGAGAGAGGCGAGGAAGAAGGGGAAGAAGAGGGAGAAGAAGAGGAGAGGAAGAAGAGGAAGTCTTCTCCTCTATTCTTTCTTCTCTTCTTTTTTTCTTCTTCTTCTTCCTCTTTATTTTATCGGGAACGAGGGTCATCGAGAGGGTCGCCGAGCGGTAGAGGAGAAACCCTAAATAGAAAGTATCGTCGGTGTGAGATACATGTACCGTCGGTGTCGGACACTACACCCACATCCCACAAGTGGCGCGGGCTTCGACACCCACGTCACTTGTGGGACGTGGATGTAGTGTCCGACACCGAAGGCCACATGTATCTCACACCCACGATACTTGCTAGCTATTTAGGATTTCCTCTACCGAAAAGAAGAGGAGAAATAAATAAGAAGAAGAAAAAAGAAGAAAAAGAAGAGGAGACGAAGAAAGGAATAGTGGAGAAGAAGAGAAAATAGAATATATTCTATTTTCTCTTTTCTCCACTATTCCTTTCTTCTTCTCCTCTTTTTTTTCTTCTTTTCTTCTTCTTCTTCTTCTTCTTCTTCTTCTTCTTATTCTTATTAGCCGGAAGTAGAGAGAGGTTTCCTAGTGTCAAAGTATTGAAGAAATCCATGCCTTCATCATTAGCCGGAAGTAACCAGGGCATGTTGGTACGAAGTTCTGCAAAGTTGTTCTGGAATGGAGTCCCGGATAGAATAATCCGCCTTTTGGTATGAATTCAACAAAGGCCTTCCAAATAGCGATATTCGGAAGGCTCTTGCTGAACTTTGTACCAAAAAGCGAATTATCCTATCTGGGACTTCGTTCCAGAACAACTTTGAAGAGCTTCGTACCATCATGCACATGTTACTTTCGCCTAATGATGAAGACATGGTTTTGTTGTATCCCTTGACACTAGGCAACCTCCCGACCCCTCGGCGATCCAATCGAACATGAGAGGAAGAAGAGGATAAAAAAAGAAGAGGAAGAAGAAAAAAAGAGGAGAAGAAAGAATAGAGGAGATCTTCTCCTCTTATTTTTCTTCTTCTTCCTCTTTTTTTATCGGGAACGAGGGTCGTCGAGGGACATAGATGTAGTGTCGTCGTTGTCGATATATACCCCCTCCCGATAGCTTACTATGATTAGGTAGCTAGTTCTACGTTTGGCACTAATATATCCATCTGTCATGTTTGAATAATAATTGCCATGTTGTAAATATTTGTAGAAACTATGGACACCACCCTAGACGAAGCAACAAAAGAAGTGTTGTTGAGGGACATAATCGCAGAAGGAAGTGATGCCATCTCGTTGTTTCTCAACGAAACCGATGGTCTGGAAGGAGAGGGTGAACAAGCTGGCTACGGTGACCTAATGCCGGTGCAAGAAGAAGAACATGAGGATGGCTCTGGTGACCCAATGCCGGTGCAAGAAGGAGACCGTGATGACGGCTCCGGTGACCGAACCGAGTCCGGCCAGGTATATATATTAGTTAAGCCTATGCTGACTAGCTGATTGATGCATTCATTGTTTGGGTATGTACACATATTAATTAAGTCTTTGTTCTTTTTTCTAGCCCTCCGAATCGAGCACAACTTCGGTAAAGAGACGAGGTAGGGAGTAGTAACTGAGTTATGCATGTGTGTGCAGTTTCCACTATATTCTCCTAGAGATTAAGCTTGAGCAGGGAGTAGTAACCGTCTTGGACTCTAAACGAAAAGATCCCAAGGAGTATGCGGACATGACTGAAATCCTCAAGCAGTAAGTTAAATCGATCATTATCCACCATATCAGCAACTTTGTTCATTTCCTGATATCAAGTAATTGTTTTCTTTGTCCGGCAGGGTTTGGAGAAAATTCACCAAAACAGTTCCGGGACTGCCGAAGGAGCTGGAATTTAGACACCCGAAAGTAAGTACTATAGTAGCATGTTCCACGCATCTCCTAGTGATTCAAGCGCTAGTTTCATCAATACCATTTAGCATTATTGCTTATCAGTTTGATTGACCTCTGTTTCTTATAAAGTGGTTGTGGCAGGAACAAGGGAATGATTTCTGTGGATACTACATCTGCGAGTCCATCCGCCACACGACCTGTGAGCGGGGCGGGTACTCTAACGAACAATATGAAGTACGTAAATAACAAAATTCACAATTTTATTTTATTACCATCATTTGTGTTGAGTTTCATTCATTTATATATATATATATATATATATATATATATGTGTGTGTGTGTGTGTGTGTGTATTGACCCCCTTCTTCAAATTAGATGTTTCGGAAGCGGGATGAACTCCTAGCACCAGCTCGCATGCGAGCAATTCAAGAGGAATTGGCGGCACTCTTTCTTGACCACGTGATCCCTGAAGACGGAGAATTCTATGTGGACCCTGAGTCCGTATGATTATATTTGTAAGAGATAATTATTGTATATATGTAGCCGGTAGTGTCAGATAGATATACGAGAACTTGTTGTTCGACCAATCTCTCGGAGAAGGAGAGGTGGTCGATATCACTTCTCTCTGTATATATGCATATATGTTCATGACGATCTTCTGTTTCCTTCGTTTGCTTACTAGCTAGCTAGCGTGTCTAGTCCTCTCTATATACGTATGTATAGTACGTAGCGTCGACCAAGCATGGACATAACATAGGACACTTCTCTCTATTAATTATAACTAGCTAACACAATATATGAAACACCTAAATTAACCCCCCAAAACCCCCAA
>NC_041384.1:597856013-597924235 GCF_002162155.2 Triticum dicoccoides
ACCAACCGGGACCAAAGGGTCTCCTGACTGGGCTCTGCGCACTGCCCACGTGGAGGGCCTTTAGTCCCGGTTCTGGATTGAACCGGGACTAAAGGGGGGAGGTATTAGTACCGACACTTTAGTCCCGGTTCCGGAACCGGGACTAAAGGCCCTTACGAACCGGGACTATAGGCCCTTTTTCTACCAGTGGCTGTGTGGAACTCCATATCTGAATATCAACTCTCTGATGAAACTGATAGCAGTGCAAGCATCAAGATTCTTGATAGGCTTGGCTTCAATCCATTTGGTGAACTTGTCGACTGCTACCAGCACATGAGTGAAGCCGCTCCTGCCTATTCTCAGTGGTCCAACCATGTCCAGCCCCCAAACAGTGAAGGGCCAGACGAGTGGAATGGTTTTCAGGGCTGACGCGGGCTTGTGCGGCATATTGGAGTAATACTGACACCCTTCACATTTGTCGACTATCTCTTTAGCCATCTCATTGGCCCTTGGCCAGTAGAACCCCGCTTGGTATGCTTTAGCCACAATGGTCCGAGAGGACGCATGATGACCACAGGTCCCCGAGTGGATATCGTTAAGGATCGTCTGACCTTCTTCTGGTGTGATACACTTCTGGCCGACCCCAGTCGCGCTTTCCCTATATAATTGTCCCTTTATGGCTATAAAGGCCTTGGATCGACAGACGATCTGTCGAGCCTCTTCCTCGTCTTCTGGGAGTTCTTTCCTTAGGATGTACGTGATGTACGGTTCTGTCCAGACGGGAGTGATAACCAGCACTTCCATTACCAGATCGACCACAGCTGGAACTTCAACTTCAGTCGGATCCGTGGCGCTTTTTGGCTGCGGGGCCTCTTCCATGAAGGGATCCTCCTCGACTGATGGTGTGTGGATGTGTTCCAAAAACACATCGCTAGGAATGGCTTCTCTTTTGGAACCTATTTTTGCCAAATCATCAGCTGCTTGATTTTTCAGTCGGGGTATGTGATGAAGCTCTAACCCCTCGATTTTCTTCTCCAGCTTTCTCACTGCATTGCAATAACCAATCATGGCTGGACTTCTGACATCCCATTCCTTCATCACCTAATTGACCACCAAATCTGAGTCGCCATAGACCATGAGGCGACGGACGCCGAGTGAGATGGCCATGCGCAACCCATATAAAAGTGCTTCATATTCTGCCTCGTTATTGGAGGAATCAAAATGGATTTGAAGAACATATCTGAGTTTATCTCCTCTGGGGGAGACCAACACTACTCCGGCGCCGGAACCACCCAGCATCTTGGAGCCGTCGAAAAACATAGTCCAATGCTTAGAGTGAATCTGAGTTGGCATCTGCTGTTCAATCCACTCGGCGACGAAATCTGCGATTGCTTGGGACTTGATAGCTTTCTTTGCCTCAAACTTGATATCAAGGGGAAGGAGTTCAATCGCCCATTTTGCCACTCGACCAGTTGCATCCCTGTTATGCAGGATCTCTGATAATGGAGCGTCGCTGACGACTGTAATGGAATGATCATAGAAGTAGTGAGCAACTTTCTTGGTGGTCATATAAATCCCATATACAAGCTTCTCATAGTGAGGATATCTTTGCTTCGATGGGGTCAAGACTTCAGAAATATAATATACTGGGCGCTGAACTTTGAAGGTTTTCCATTCTTCTTCCCACTCGACCGTAAGTACCGTACTGACGACTTGTCCTGTGGCTGCAGTGTAAAGCAGCAAAGGCTCTTTGCTGATTGGGGCAGCAACCACCGGCTGGGTGGAGAGCAGAGCTTTGAGCTCTGCAAACGCTGCATCAGCTTCAGGAGTCCACTCGAACTTGTCGGACTTCTTCATCAATCGGTAAAGAGGTAATGCCTTTTCACCGAGACAAGATATGAATCGACTTAGGGTGGCCAAACAACCAGTAAGCTTCTGGACATCGTGCACTCGCACAGGGCTTTTCATTCGGAGTATAGTGCCAACTTTTTCTGGATTGGCGTCGATTCCCCGTTCGGAAACGAGAAAGCCGAGTAACTTTCCGCCAGGGACTCCGAATGTACACTTTGATGGATTAAGCTTGATATCATACCTCCTGAGGTTGGCAAAGGTTTCAACAAGGTCAGTCAGCAGGTCGGAACCCTTCCGTGACTTGACCACAATATCATCCATGTATGCTTCCACGTTCCGACTGATTTGAGTGAGTAAACACTTCTGAATCATCCTCATGAATGTGGCTCCTCCATTCTTGAGGCCGAACGGCATGGTAACATAATAGAAGCACTCGAATGGAGTGATGAAAGATGTCTTGATCTCGTCAGGTCCATACAGACGGATCTGATGGTACCCGGAATAGGCGTGTAAGAAAGACAGTCGCTCACATCCCGCAGCCGAGTCGACTATCTGGTCGATGCGGGGCGGGGGGGAGGAAAATGATCTTTCGGGCAGGCCCGATTGATATGTTTAAAGTCAATGCACATGCGAAGTGACTTGTCCTTCTTGGGGACCATGACAGTGTTGGTGAGCCACTCGGAGTGGTAGATTTCTCGGATGAACTCCGCTGCTAAGAGCCGAGCCACCTCTTCGCCAATAGCTTTTCTCTTTTGGACGGCGGCACGTCGAAGATGTTCCTTGACAGGTTTTACTTTTGAGTCGACTCTCAGGCGATGCTCGGCCAGCTCCCTGGGAACACCTGGCATGTCAGAAGGCTTCCATGCGAAGATGTCCCAGTTCTCACAGAGGAACTGGATGAGCGCTTCTTCCTATTTGGAGTCGAGTGTTGTCGAGATATGAGTCGGGGCGGCGCTGGGGTCGGTCGGGTGGATGTGAGCTGTCTTTGTGTCGCCAGTCGACTGGAAAGCTGACTCCATAGCGGGCTTCTTGGCTCGCAACAGATCACTCGGGTCTGCAGTCTTTTGGTATTCCTGCAACTCCACCACTGCCATCTGTGCGTTGGCGATCTTCAAACCCTTCTGAAAACATTCTTCCGCTTTCTTCCGATTGCCCGTAATGGTGATCACACCTTTGGGGCCAGGCATCTTCAATTTGAGATACACGTAACATGGTCAGGCCATGAAGCGTGCATAAGCCGGCCTGCCCAAAATAGCGTGATAGGCACTCTGGAAGTCTACAACTTCAAATGTCAACTTTTCTTTGCGGTAATTCTTGGAATCACCGAAAACCACGTCAAGAGCAATCTGGCCGAGTGATTCAGCCCTCTTCCCAGGAATGACTCCATGGAAACTCATGTTGCTGGCACTGAGTCTGGACATCGGAATGCCCATCCCCTTCAACGTCTCAGTGTATAATATGTTCAAACCACTGCCACCATCCATCAGGACTTTGGTCAGTCGAGTGCCTTCAACAACTGGGTCAACCACCAAAGCTTGCCTCCCAGGGGTGGCGATGTGCGTTGGGTGGTCGGACTGGTCGAATGTTATGGCAGTCTGAGACCATTTTAGGTAACTAGGTGTCGCCGGAGCGACCATATTCACCTCTCGGTTAATAACTTTCAGTCGACTTTTGCTCTCAACATCAGCAAAAATCATCAGGGTGGAATTGACTTGAGGGTATCCGTCATCACTGTCCTCTTTCTCCTCGACCTTGTCTGACTCCTTTTCCTTACCCTTGGGCTGCTTGCCCTGGAACTGCTGGATCAAGAGTCGACACTGCCGAGTGGTATGTTTCGGGTAAATAAAATTACCCTCTTCATCTTTATTCATGTGGACGAGACACGGTAAGTCCAACACATCATTTCCCTCCTGGTCTTTAACCTTTTTGGGGTTCCAAGGCCCTTTAGGTTTCCCTTTAGACTTTCCTTGGGCCAAAGCTAAGGCTTCCCCGGGAGCCGCTGGCCCGGCTTTCCGCTTCTGTTTCCGATTGGAATTGCCTTCGGTTTCTTGGGCGACTGACTTGAGCTTGCCACTCCTGAGTCGATCCTCATCTTCAGCATTAGCGTACTTGGTGGCAATCTCCATCATCCGATTCAGGGACATATCTCCGGTTCGACCGAATTTCAAATTCAGTTCTCTGTACTTGACGCCTTCCTTGAAGGCACAAACTGCTTGGTGGTCAGGCACATTCTCCATTGAGTGATGTAACGTGATCCATCTCTGGATGTAATCCCTCAAAGTTTCATTCGGCTTTTGCACACAAGACCGCAATTCCGTCAGTCCCGCTGGTCGCTTGCATGTGCCCTCAAATGTGGTGACGAACACTCAGGAGAGATCTTTCCAAGTGTAAATGCTGCTAGGCGCTAACTGGTTTAGCCACGCTCTGGCCGAGCCCTCCAACATGAGAGGCAGGTGCTTCATGGCCACTTCATCATTGTCGCCGCCAATCTGGACGGCCACTCGGTAGTCCTCAAGCCAAGTATCGGGCTTGGACTCGCCAGTGAACTTACTGACTCCAGTCGCCAACCTGAAATTGGGAGGAATCACAACAGCCCTGATGGCTCTACTAAAGCACTCTGGCCCCGAAACATGTACTCTGCTGCTGGCAGGCGCATCTCTGTCGTGGCCTTCTCGGTGAGCCCTGTTCCTGTCGACCAGACCCTAGACGAGGATGGATCTCGCGTCAAAGCCTGGCCCTCTAGGGTCGACTAGAATCCTTCGCCCACCACTATGAGGGCGCCTGTCATCCTGCCGGCGAGGCACATACGACCCGCTCCTCGGGGGAGGCATGGGCACTCGACGTCGACCGTCACGATCGACTCGGTGATCATACTGCTCATGGTTCCCATACTGGTCACGCCGGTCTCCACGTCCCTCACGCCTCAGGGGCGATCTCGGGCTGTGAGCCGACTGGACTGTGTCCGCGGCAATGGATCTGCTGTGAATTCTGTTCCGCGACTGAGAAACAGTGGAATTCTGATCTCCTGCTGCCCGGAGTAACGCTCTGATCTGCAGCAAGCCTCTGCCAGCCTCCGACTGGGAAGGCTGAATCGACTCCGCTATACGGGCCGCAACTGCTAAATTCTGAATCGGAGTCCGATATACCTGCGGGGGTGGGAAGAGCTGTCGTCGACTGGATTTGGGAACCCGTTGTCGCGCACGCTCGTCGAGTGCTTGCTGGAGGTTCTCCAGTCGAGTGCGCTCGGCCAAGTTTGCCAAGCGAGCGTCATCCAAGGCGCGAGCCTCGGGGGTTTCTCCAACGATAGGAGTGTGCAGCGCATCCATGTTCCGGCGGCGAAGTTCTTCTCTCTGCAGCGACGTGAGAGGCTCGAGAAGATACTCCTCATGGGGACGCGACGGGTCGCCTCCTCTTGCGCCTCCATCGGTGCGGGTAAAACCGGGGGGACTGGGCGGTCCGTCGACCATCAGAACCTCTGCCGCTGGATCGCTGCTGTCGCACTCGGATGCAGTCTCTTCGGAGCTAGTTGACAGGTCGAACAGGCCGTAGAGGGATTCGTCAGGCTCGATCGCCGCGACTTGAGGGGTGGCCGACTGACGGGCCACCGCGTGTCTCACCCACCACTGAAGTCTCGACTGACCGGAGCGCTTGCGCCGGCGGGAAACGGGGAGGGAGGACAACACAGGAGCCGACCGGTAGGGGGTCGATGGTTGCCGCAGGAGAACGCCGCGGACGCACGCGCTAAAGTGCGTTGCCCCGCGGATGGGGAGTGCATCCACGTCGAGCGGAGCCTCCTGAAGCCAGGCGGAGTCATCGGCGATGAACGTGAGCGCGCCGAGATGGATCTCGCGGCCCTCCACCAAAACTCCATCGAAAACCATGATGATTCGGGTCGGAAAAGATCACAACTCCTCCAACAAAACGCTAAAACACCCGCCCCACGGTGGGCGCCAACTGTCGTGGTTCTAAGTCTGACAGTAATGTAGGGGGGTAAGTATGGAGAGGTGAGGTCTTAGCTATGGAGAGGTTGTAAGGACGCAAGGTTTACGAGTTCAGGCCCTTCTCGGAAGAAGTAAAAGCCCTACGTCTCGGAACCCGGAGGCGGTCGACTGGATTATGTGTGTATGAGTTACAGAGGTGCGAACCCTTGTCTCGGAGGAGGGGGGTGGCTTATATAGAGTGTGCCAGGACCCCGGCCAGCCCATGTTACGAAGGGTTCATGAAAGTGCGTTATATCGACTAGAGGGGGGGGTGAATAGGCGATTTTTATGAAAGTCTTCAAAATGTGGAAGTTATGAAGACAAACAGTAGAAACAAACCTATTACCCTGCAGCGGAAGGTAGACTACACTAGGCAAGCCATAGTCAAGTATTCAATAGAGTGAAAGCACAATGACAAATAGCTGCAATGTAGTAAGGATCAGGTAGGAAGATATTATGAAGCCAAACAGAACAAGCAGTCACTCAGTGAAGATAAAAGATAGTGCAATCATACAATGACTTCACAAGGAGTAATAGTACGTAAAGAGAAGGGAAGGATGAAACCAGTGACTCGTTGAAGACAATGATGTGTTGGACCAGTTCCAGTTGCTGTTACAACTATACGTCTGGTTAGGGCGGCTAGGTATTTAAACCTGAGGACACACAGTCCCAGACACCCAGTCCTGAACACACAGCTCAGGACACCCAGTCCTCACTGTATTCCCCTTGAGCTAAGGTCACACAGACCTCGCCCAATCACTCTGGTAAGTCTTCAAGGTAGACTCCCAAACCTTCACATACTTCGTTCACCGGCGATCCACAATGTCTCTTGGATGCTCAGAATGCGACGCCTAACCGGCTGGAGGATGCACAGTCCTCAAGTGTAATAAGTCTTCAGATCACACAGACAAGAAGACCTAAGTGATGCCTAATTCTCTTTGGCTCTGGATGGTTAGGGCTTTATCCTCGCAAGGAATTCTCTCTCAAAGGCTTCGAGGTGGGTTGCTCTCAAACGACAAAAGCCGTACTCTGAATCTGAGCAGCCAACCGTTTATGGTTGTAGGGGGTGGGCTATTTATAGCCACTAGGCAACCCGACCTGATTTGTCTGAAATGACCCTGGGTCACTAAGGAACTGACACGTGTTCCAACGGTCAGATTTCAAACTCACACGGCAACTTTACTTGGGCTACAAGCAAAGCTGACTTGTCCGACTCTGGACAAGATTCACTCTCATAGTCTTCACTCGAAGACATAGGTTATGTTTAAGCATCACTTCAGTCATTCTAACTGGTTCTCTTGGACCCCACTTAACAGTATGGTGGTTCCTATGACTCAACAAAGAAGAAAAAGAACTACGAAAGATTTAAGTCTTCGAGCTCCATAGGCTTCATGCGGTGTCTTCTCTTTTCATAGACTTCAATGTGAATATCTTCATATACCACCTTTGACATCAATGTCTTCATACATTTTTAGGGGTCATCTCTTGTAGGAAAACCGAATCAATGAGGGACTTCTACCTGTGTTATCCTGCAATTCGCACAAACACATTAGTCCCTCAACTAGGTTTGTCGTCAATACTCCAAAACCAACTGGGGCGGCACTAGATGCACTTACAATCTCCCCCTTTTTGGTGATTGATGACAAACTAGTTGAAGTTTTCAATGGGGAATACAATATGTGAACTTGTAAAGGATAAGGAATTGTCTTCATAAGTTGCAAGGTCTCCCCCTAAAGATGTGCATATAAGCAATTTGCTTTTGGAATGCAAATGCACATGGAAGGTTGTGCTTGTGGAGATCCACTTCAACTTATGATGACAATCCACTGTGCATGTGAAGGTATGTGAAGATAATGACATGCATAATGGAAAATGGACGTCTGCAAAATGATCTAAGTGCAGAATTTATCATCGCACATGCGGAATTTATCATCGCATCACAAGGTGGCAAATAAGTAGCAGACGACCATCGAGTTTAAGTGTTACAACTCAAAGAACCAAATGTATCAAAACGAGAGTTGTAAACACGAAGCAAAATATAAAGCACCCGCCCATATGGACCCGCTTGAAGACTATCAAACTCATATGCTTCTCCCCCTTTTGTCAGTAAGGACCAAAAAGGTTCGAAGACATAGAGCATCTACTCGTTCCCATGAATAATAGGTGAAGCCGCAGGGTCGTCAGTGGTGTTCGGCGGTGCAGAAGAACTTGGAGCAGTGTCGACGCGTGCTGAAGGAGGTGGCGGTGAAGTAGCATCGTCTTCATCCTCGATGACTCTGGCATTTACAGTTGCAGCAGAGGAAGAGAACTCAGAGTCTTCAAGAGATGGAGTTCGTCGCAGCACTGCCCTTCAAGGAGGTGTGGAGTCAAACTTGAAGCGCTCAGAGAAGCCATCCTCTTGAAGATCATCTTCAGAACACATCAGCGCCAGCCCTTTCCATGTGCATCGAGAGGTTTCATGAGAAACAAAGGCATTCTTGGTGGCAAGATTGCGAATGCGATTAACATCCACCAAGAGGCTTTGCATTTGATGCTTCATCATGTCATGATGCCTATCCTGTTTCTAATGAAGAGCCACCAGAAGCTCTCGGTCATTGAGAACGCGAGTGCGCTTCTTGGGTCGTTGGGCAATGGTGCTATCAGTGGCTTCAGTGAGAGCAGGATGCGGTGCACGTGTAGTGCCAGCCAAAGGATACACATGAGTTACTGCTTCAACGCCTTCAATGTTCTGAGAAAAACTTTGATGCTCTGCATTCTGAAGACTTAGAGGTTCCTTGGCAGGCTCAGGATAGATGGCTTTAATAGACATATCCACATCAGGCAGAAAGATCCTATGATTGCGAGCAGATGGCTGATATGAGATAACTGAGTGAAGTTTGATTAGCCGCATTACCCATGGGGCGTAGAACTTCAAGCCAAAAAGATCAAAGCCTGATGCAGCAAGTTGGCGAATGAAGAAGTCCTGTGCATTGAAGCATTTTCCATGAAGAATATAGAAGACCAAAGTCTTCATTGCACCTTCCAGCTTGGCATGTGGAGAGTGCCCTTTGATGGGCCAGAGAGTTCGCCTTATGATGTGATAAATACTCCTTGGCAGATACTCAAGGTCTTCAACGAAGAACTCCTTGGGATATGCAGCATCTTGGGGCAATGGATTCATCATACTGAGCATCTGACTCATATTAGGTTCAGGCTTCTGAAAGATGCTCTCTACAGCTTCACTGTGAAGTTGACAGCCAGATTCGTATAGATCGCCAGGAGTGGGTAGACCAGTGAGCTCAATGATGTCAAAGACTTTGGCTTCGTGATGAACGTTTCCTGTCATCCACTCTAGGACCCAAGTCTTCGGATCTCTGTTATACCCGGGGATGTGAAGTGTGGCATAGAATTGGAGCAACAGCTCTTCATTCCAATGCTCTTGGTCAGTGACGAATGGCAGCAATCCAACCTCTTTGAAGCAATCCAGAGCTTCTTCCAGACAGGGCAGACCAGCTATTACTTCAATGTCAAGACGCTTGTGTGGGAAGATGCGACCTTGATTGTAAAGAATACAGGAGTAATAGATTCGCTGCGGATAGCTCCAGAACCGATCAGATGATATTCTTTCCCTTGAGTAGGGGTTCCTGGAGCTATTGAAGAATGTGTTGTCTGCTCTGAAGCCATTGATATTGAAGGATCCAGGTGCTGATACAGGACCTGGGAACCTGGGCAATCTTGGGATTGGCTTCTGTATCTGAGGCCTGTGCTCAACATGATAGTCGAACTGGGGACCGGCAGCAGACGCAGGAACAGAAGCAGCGGAATCAGTGGCTTCGCTGACTTCTGGTGCTTTTGTTGGTAAGGGCTCCACATTTGCTTCAGCCATGACAGCATCAGTGGCTTCAGTGGTGTTGGTGGTGGAAGCCTCAAGATTTTCAACCTCCACTTGACGAGCTGGAGGGTCGGTCACAATCACGTTCTCCTCGAGAACCGCTTCTTGGTGGGACAGGGGAGTAGCAGCTTGTGGTACTTCTTCTTCATCGGCTGATGCAGCCGAAATGTCTTCAGCAGTTTTAGCTTCAGACGCAGAGACTTGAGGCCTTGGACCTTTGCGAAGCCTGCGCAACGCGGGCGACGCCTGTGGAGTTGGTGTTGGCTAGGCCTCAAAGTCTTCTTCCTCTTGTGGGCGATCAGCCCATGAAGCATCCTGCGCAATTGGCGTCAGTGGACGACCAATGCTGATGAGTTCGCTGTGCGTTAGCACAGGCGATGATACCTGTTGGTGCTCGAGCTGAGGAAGAACTGCATCATCTTCAACATGGTCATGGTGACCAATGTCCTCAGCAGCGATGGGATCAGCTGCTGGAATGTCTTCAGCTTCATGAGCCCCTGTGAAAGCAGGCTCATGGACAGTCAGTTGGCGCTCTTGAGGTTCAGCGTCAGGGTGAACCATGGAGATGGGTTCAACAATCAAGGGCTCTGTGGGAGCAGCCCGTTTATTCTTGGTCTTCCTCTTCTTCTTGGAGGGGGCAGTAGGAGAGGCTTCAACATGTTTCCTCTTCCTGGCTTCAGCCTCAGCAGTCCTCGTCTTCTTCAGTTCTGAAGCAGTTGACCTGGCCTTTGGCTTCGGGTCAGTCATGCTAGTTGGGAGGACAATGGGATCTGCTTCCTGCCTTGGTGCGTCGGGCTCAGCCGTAGCGGGCTTCTTTTTCTTCTTTGCAGCCATCCTGGGGTCGATGCCAGGACGCCCAAGGGCCTTGCGCTTCTCAGCCTCATTGTAGGCTTGCACACATCTGTCAGCCAGAACATTCATGCGCTCACAAGAACCCTGAGCTTCTGCACGTTTCTTGAGAAAGGCTTCCTTGAGCTCGTGCAGCATAATCTTGAAGTTCTTCACTTCTTGCACGCTGAGCTTGGCCATATGCTTCTTGAACTGAGATTTTTCAAAGTCAATCTTCTGCTTCAGTTCAACAATGCTCTGGGCGATAGCTAACTCTGAAGCAATGGCGCCATGGAAGGCGACACTGAGGCCAATGGGAAGTTGCAGATCATCGAAGCTGATGTTGGGCGTGTCAAACCACTCATCAATGAAGTTGTGGATGATTGTTACATCAAAGAGAGGCAGATCATTGAAGATTTCTGCTTCTTCTTTGCTCTTGATGAGTTGCTCAAGAGCATCGTCTGCAAGATCTTCATCACTTGACAGATCAATGGCATCATTGCGCAGAATGGCAGCAGCTGTCAGCTCTTGGCCGGTGTGTGGCAGAGGCATCTTGACCTTCTGGGGCTTGGAGATGCGTGACAAATCTTCAGACTGCACACTGTCTTCAGGAGGTGCAGTTGCCAGTGGCTTCGCCCATGAGATTTTTGGTGCAGAGGCCGGCTTTAAAGCTTTTGGTTGCTTCAGCTTCTTTGGCTTCGGCGCTGCAGGCGCTTCATCTGATTCAGCGTCATCTCAGGCTCATTCACGGCTGTCCCTTGAACCACGATGTGTCTGATGAGGCCTTCAAGATTGTAGAAGGGCCCAAGAAGATTGGGTTCAGCTTCGCGAGTTCCATCGGCACGGGGAGCAGAGGGATCAGGGTTGAAATCTAAACCCAAAGTCTTCTTGTTCTGCTTCGCTGAGTTCTGGGCAAACTGGAAGTTGCGCTTAAACAGATTGTCATCACGACACCATAGCAGAGACGACGGGTCAGCATCCGCAGGCTGTGATCCACGGACCATGCAGGGATAGAAGCCTCGTTCAATGGCTTCATCTCTGGTCCTGGGTTGAAGATTTTCGTAGAGGATGTCTCCCCATGGTCGCTTGATGGCGTTCTTTTCAGCATATTCCTTGGTCACAAATTTGTACTTGAACCACTGTTCTGCCCAATAGCGTCGAATCCATTGGATTCGCGTCTTGC
This sequence comes from Triticum dicoccoides, assembly GCF_002162155.2. NCBI lineage: Eukaryota > Viridiplantae > Streptophyta > Magnoliopsida > Poales > Poaceae > Triticum > Triticum dicoccoides. The sequence goes on from NC_041384.1 coordinate 597,867,706, forward strand.
GCTGATTGTAATCCTCTTCAGGATCTGTCTTGTACAGCTCTGAGAGGTCATCGGGCAGATCTCTTGATGTTTCTCCACGACGCTTTCTGCCACCCTTCCTTGCTTATTTCTCTGAAGCCATGAACTTTAAACTGAAAGGCTTTAATACGTTCAAAGGCTTCAAAGGCTTTCGCTTGCTGGACAGACAGGAACTGGCTTCGAGAGAATTTATGTGATACTGTAAGAATTCTGCAAATGAATGCAGACTATGAGAACCAAGGGATTCTCCCACGGACATGTACCTGTGACAGCATTAAGGTGCGAGGGAAGGGGAAGAGGTCATATGCATTCTCAAAAGATTTTGAAGATAAATCAGTTTAGAAGACATTGACCTCATCGTGCGAAGATATTCACTCATAGATAAGGAGTTGTTTCCAGAATTGTACGAATCCACGGATCAGTACAAGTGAGGAATCTAACTACTTTGTGAAGCATAAGTGAATATACTAGGCATGTTATGAGATGCAGTATGAAAGAGATCCAACTTGTGTGAATGGAAACTGCTTGTGGTAGAAAGTGATAAAGCTATAGGATCAAAGGGGCCGTAAAAAGGAAGTTTTATTTACCACATGAAGAACTGCTAGATGGAGTGGAAGAGGAGGCTGAGCAGTTCGATCTTCCGTGCCCTAACTTGGCGACGGAGGACACCTACAGCGACGGCGGAGAGGACGATGTCTGCGTCAGCGTGAAGACGGCGTCGGAGAGGTTGCGGCAGCGAAGCGCTTCGTCGCCGGCGTCGTCGAGGGCTGGCGGTGGCGCTAGGGTTCGTGCGAGAGTGGAAGAAGAGATAATGACTATGGTGAGGCATGTATTTATAGGTACAGGGGCGGCACTGCGTTATTACATAGGTGCCCCTGGCGATTCACATCTGAGGGGTACGTGGCCGTCATGCAGCATATCGGGGGTTGTTCCACGTCCCATGCACGCCTGGATTGTCGGGTGGTCGTTCCCACTTCTCCGGGTTTTAGGTGAAGGAATGAGCATTGAAAACGGACTTAATGTTTGTCTTTGTATCTTCTGCTGACAAGGACGCAGAGAAGACATTCGACAGTTTCAATAGAATGCATATGATTTGGAGAGATAGAGTTTGAGATAGAAAGCATAGAGAGGTTAGGGTCCGATCACATTCACTTAGTTCAAAAGATTCAGCAAGAAGACATAGCTATAAGTGAATGCTGTAGAGGACAGAACACTAGTATATATATATATATAATCAACATAGTGAAGATAATCATGAAGACATGTTGAGATTGAAGCCAAACCAAATGTGAAGACATAGCAAATGTAACGCCATGAGTGAAACACTTCAAACAGAACATTTGGTGGTGGCGTTACCCACCGTATAGGAAGTATTAGACCCAGACACGGCGCACAATTATCGTGGCGCTCCGAAGTCAAATTCCACATTAATGTATTCACACTTAGAATGTATGTCTTCATTGATTGAAGATATACTTTACTTCGTGTGTTGCACATCTAAGTCATCAATATGCATAAGTGTTAGGATGTGTGCCTGATCACAGGACATTTGAGGATTCCAAGATATTTAGCTCACACCGTAACTTGCAAAATCTCTTCTCATCCAAGGGCTTGGTGAAGATATCTGCCAATTGCTCTTCAGTGTTGACGTGTATGATATCAATATCTTCCTTCACAACATGATCTCTGAGAAAGTGATGACGAATTTCAATGTGCTTTGTCTTCGAGTGCTGAACTGGGTTGTTGGCAATCTTGATGGTGCTTTCATTGTCGCAGTAGAGTGTCACTTGCTTCAGATGAATGCCATAGTCCTTGAGTGTTTGCTTCATCCACAGAAGCTGAGCGCAGCAAGATCCAGCAGCAATGTATTCACATTCAGCAATGGAGAGAGATACACAGTTCTGCTTCTTTGAAGACCAACATACAAGTGATCGTCCTAGAAAGTGACATGTGCCTGATGTAGACTTGTGATCCACCTTGTCACCAGCATAATCAGCATCCGAGAATCCAACCAGATCAAACTCTAAGCCCTTTGGATACCATAATCCTAGAGTTGGAGTGTGAGCCAAATATCGAAGAATTCGCTTCACAGCTAAGTGATGCGACTCCTTTGGTGCCGCTTGAAATCGAGCACACATGCAAACACTAAGCATAATATCTGGCCTAGATGCACATAGATAAAGCAAAGAACCAATCATGGAGCGGTATACCTTTTGATCAAACTCTTTACCATTGTCGTCAGGACCCAGATGATGCTTGGATGGCATTGGTGTCGTGAAGCCTTTGCAGTCTTGCATACCAAACTTCTTCAGGCAATCTTTGAGATACTTCTCTTGAGATATGAAGATGGCGTTGCGTTGCTGTCGTATTTGAAGACCGAGGAAGAACTTCAGCTCTCCCATCATGGACATCTGATATTGCTCTTGCATCATATATCCAAACTCTTCACTGTACTTCTGATTGGTGCAGCCGAAGATAATGTCATCCACATATATTTGGCACACAAACAGTTCACCATCATATGTATTCGTGAAGAGAGTGGGGTCTAGGGAACCAGGTATGAAGCCTTTGCTCTTCAGGAAGTATTTGAGTGTGTCATACCAGGCCCGAGGGGCTTGTTTGAGGCCATATAGTGCCTTGTTGAGCTTGTATACCATGTTAGGATGTTTTGGATCTTCAAAGCCAGGCGGTTGTGCAACATACACTTCTTCTTCAATCTTGCCATTGAGAAAGACGCTCTTCACATCCATTTGATATAGAAGTATGTTATGATGATTTGCATAGGCCAGCAGTATGCGTATGGCTTCAAGTCTAGCCACAGGAGCAAATGTTTCATCGAAGTCAATGCCTTCCACTTGAGTATATCCTTGAGCAACGAGACGAGCTTTGTTTCTGACAACTTGACCATGCTCATCTTGCTTGTTGCAGTATATCCATTTGGTGCCTATTATGTTGTGCTTCCGAGGATCAGGACGCTTAACCAGTTCCCATACATTATTCAGCTCAAACTGTTGAAGCTCTTCTTGCATAGCTTGAATCCATTCAGGTTCCATGAAGGCTTCTTCAACTTTCTTGGGTTCTGTTATTGAGATGAATGCGAAGTGCCCACAGAAATTTGCCAGCTGAGTTGCCCTTGATCGAGTGAGCGGACCGGGTGCATTGATGCTGTCAATTATTCTCTCAATCTGCACTTCATTGGCAACACGAGGATGTACAGGGCGAAGGTTTTGCTCTTGCTGATCATTGTCTTTGTTAGTGGGATTGTCTCCAGGCTGAGCATTGTCTTCAGGTTGATCAGGTGCGGAGATGATAAGTTCCTCTTCAGGTTGAGCTTTAGTGGGTATGATTTCTCCAGTTCCCATTAGCTTGATTGATTCGCTGGATGGAACTTCATCTAGCACATTCGTCAGGTGTTCTCTTTGTGAACCGTTATTCTCATCGAATCGCACATCCACTGTTTCAACCACTTTATAATGAAAGAGATTGAAGACTCTGTAGGAGTGCGAATCCTTTCCATATCCAAGCATAAAACCTTCATGTGCTTTTGGTGCAAATTTTGAAGTGTGATGTGGATCCTTGATCCGGCACCTGGCACCAAATACTCTGAAGTAACTGACATTTGGCTTCTTGCCAGTAAGGAGCTCATATGATGTCTTGTTCAGAAGCTTGTGAAGATAAACACGATTGTATGGCATGCAGTATCAATGGCTTCAGGCCAGAATTTTCTTGGAGTCTTGTATTCATCTAGCATCGTTCGGGCCATCTCAATGAGTGTTCTGTTCTTGCGTTCGACGACGCCATTCTGCTGTGGCGTGTATGGGGCTGAGAATTCATGTGTGATGCCCAAGGTATCAAGATATGTATCAAGGCCAGTGTTCTTGAATTCAGTGCCATTGTCACTTCTGATGTGCTTTATCTTGGCGCCATAGTTGTTCATTGCTCGATTGGCGAAGCGTCTGAAGACTTCCTGCACTTCAGTCTTGTAGAGGATTATGTGCACCCAAGTATATCTAGAATAATCATCAACAATGACAAAGCCATAGAGACAAGCAGTAGTAGTGAGAGTTGAGTAATGAGTGGGACCGAAAAGATCCATGTGGAGCAGTTCGAAGGGTCGAGTAGTTGTCATGATTGTCTTCGAGGGATGTTTGGCCCTCGTCATCTTCCCTGCTTCATAGGCACCGCATAAGTGATCTTTCTTGAACTTGACGCCCTCGATGCCTATGACATGCTTATTCTTTGCAAGGGTGTGGAGGTTCCTCATGCCAGCATGCCCAAGCCTCCGATGCCAAAGCTAGCATTCTGAAGCTTTTGCTAGAAGACATACGGCAAGCTGTGGTCCTGCTGAGAAATCTACCACGTACAAATCATCTTTCCGATACCCTTCAAATACTAGAGACTTGTCAGATTCCATTAGAACAAGGCAACGATATTTTCCAAATATTACGATCATGTTCAAATCGCAAAGCATTGAGACAGACATTAAGTTGAAGCCAAGGGATTCAACAAGCATGACTTTATCCATGTGTTGATCCTTTGAGATTGCAACTCTACCTAGACCCAATACCTTACTTTTACCAGTGTTAGCAAATGTGATGTGGCTCTTGTCGGATGGACGTAAGGTTAAGTCCATAAGAAGGCTTCTTTTGCCAGTCATGTGGTTGGTACACCCACTATCAATAATCCATTATGAAGACGCTGGTGTCGTACCCTATAGTGCAGTTAGGGGGATAGGCTTCAGGAAGAGAATTGTGAAGCAAAAACATTTGACGAACCAGTGGGTTATGAAAACTTAGATCCAGATTAGGACTGATAGGGAGAGTAGCAAGCGATTCAGGAACGAAGTACATAGTAAGACCATTCGGGCATTTGATCTTGCGCCCCACAAGATGTTTAAGGTCCCTAGCAATAGCATCAGACGATTTTGGTTTTCTGCTGGAGACCTTTCCCTGCAAAAGAGAGTTAAGCCTTCTTAGCCACCCACATCTTCAAGGGTGGCTTGGAAGCAATAAGTCTAAGTGCAACGTCTGAGAACTTTGGCTTTGGAGCTCTAGCAAAAATTCTTGCAGGCAGACAATAGTACTCATAAGAATAAGCAGAATAGTTCTTGGTCTTACGAACATGGTGGTTTGATCAACCACGCTCATATTCGTAGGCCTGAGTATGGTTTTCCTGCAAAACATTTGCGTTAGTGCGACTCAGGTGAGTCCTCTGTCTGTATGAAGCCTTTGGGCCGGATGAAGCTTGTGGTCTGGGGTTAGTCTTCTTCATCTGTGGTGTCATGACGACATTCACAGGAAGATTTTCCAAACACCTTTTGGGCACCCAGATCTTCTTCATAGGCGGTCCATTCCTGCAGTTAGTACCAAGGTACCTGGCAAACACTTCACCATTCTGATTCTTAAATAGTTTATAGTTTGCATCAAAGGATTCATCAATGACAATGGGGTTAGCACAAGTGAAGCCAGACAGATTGGATGGATCTGCTAAAGGTTCCTTTGCAGCAACCCATGTGGTTTTGGGGTACTGTTCAGGTTTCCAGTAAGAGCCATCAACATTCATTTTCCTTACGAACCCAACACCCTCTTTCCTCGGGTTTCGGTTCAGAATCTTCCTTTTGAGGACATCACATAGTGTCTGGTGCCCTTTAAGGCTTTTGTACATCCCTGTTTCAAGAAATGTCTTCAATCTAGCATTCTCATCAGCAATAGCAGTGGTATCCTCAACAGAGGTGTTAGTTACCACATCAACAGTTGAAGATATTGCAACAGTAGCAGCAGTAGAACATTCAGCAACAGAAGTAGCATTATCACGCTCAATGCATTTAAGACATGGTGGTTCAAATCCTTCCTGAGCGGAACTGATCTGTTCGGCGCGAAGTGACTCATTTTCCTTTTGAAGATCTTCATGAGCCACTCTCAATTTCTCAAGATCTTGCTTCCTTTGAAGATAATCATAGGAAAGCTTTTCATGAGTTGTTGAGAGCGTTTCATGACGACTTTCAAGTTCCTCATACTTAACGTGAAGATTTTTTATGTCTTCAATTAAGGACTCAGATCGAGTCATTTCAGCGCCCAACAGATCACCGCTTTTGTCTAACAGTTTTTGAATATGTTCCATGGCTTTCTGTTGTTCAGTTGCAATTTTAGCAAGTGTTTTGTAGCTGGGTCTTGAACCACAATCAGAGTCATCGTCACTAGATGTTTGATAGTGAGTAGTGCGTGTGTTTACCTTGGCACCGCGTGCCATGAAGAAGTAGGTAGGAGTAGAGTAGTCATTGTCATTTGCATCGGTGTCGGTGGTGAAGTCATTTTCTTCAGTGTTGAAGATGGACTTGGCAACGTATGCTGTAGCCAGACTTGCAACGCCAGAATCAGACTCCTCCTCAGACTCCACCTCCGCCTCCTCAGAAGCGGACTCCTCCTCTGAATCCATTTCCTTGCCAACAAACGCACGTGCCTTGCCAGATGAGCTCTTCTTGTGTGATGAAGACTTTGAGGAAGACTTGGAAGAAGACTTTGAGTATTTCTTCTTCTTCTTGTCGTCAGACATATTCCTTGCTCTTCTTCTTCTTTCTGTTCTCATTGTCCCACTGCGGACACTCAGAGATGAAGTGTCCAGTTTTCTTGCACTTGTGGCATGTTTTCTTCTTGTAGTCATGAGTAGAAGCTTCATCATTCCTAGAGCTTGATTGTGAAGACTTTCTGAAGCCTTTCTTCTTGGTGAATTTTTGTAACTTCTTCACAAGCATAGCAAGTTCTTTTCGAATGTCTTCAGGATCATCAAAACTGCTGTCAGATTCTTCTTCAGATGAGGAGACAGCTTTTGCCTTCAAGGCACGAGTTCGCCCATAGTTTGGACCGTAGATATCTCTTTTCTCAGAAAGCTGAAACTCATGTGTGTTGAGCCTCTCAAGTATGTCGGACGGATCGAGTGTCTTGAAATCAGGTCATTCTTGAATCATCAGGGCCAGGGTGTCAAACAAACTGTCAAGTGATCTCAGTAGTGTCTTGACGACTTCATGCTTGGTGATCTCAGTAGCGCCGAGGGCTTGAAGCTCATTTGTGATGTCAGTGAGTCGATCAAACGTGAGCTGGACATTCTCATTGTCATTTCGCTTGAAGCGGTTGAAGAGGTTGCGAAGGACACTGATTCTTTGACCTCTCTGGGTTGAGACGCCTTCGTTGACCTTGGAGAGCCAGTCCCAGACCAGCTTAGATGTTTCCAAAGCACTCACACGACCATACTGTCCTTTGGTCAGATGACCACAGATGATGTTCTTGGCAGTAGAGTCCAGTTGAACGAACTTCTTGACATCAACAGCAGTGACACCTTCTCCAGCCTTGGGAACGCCGTTCTTGACGACATACCATAGGTCGACGTTAATGGCTTCAAGATGCATGCACATCTTATTCTTCCAGTAGGGATATTCAGTTCCATCGAAGACGGGGCACACAGCAGATACTTTAATTATCCCTGCAGTCGACATAGCTAAAACTCCAGGTGGTTAAATCGAATCACATAGAACAAGGGAGCACCTCGCTCTGATACCAATTGAAAGTGCGTTATATCGACTAGAGGGGGGGTGAATAGGTGATTTTTATGAAAGTCTTCAAAACGTGGAAGTTATGAAGACAAACAGTAGAAATAAACCTATTACCCTACAGCGGAAGGTAGACTACACTAGGCAAGCCATAGTCAAGTATTCAATAGAGTGAAAGCACAATGACAAATAGCTGCAATGTAGTAAGGATCAGGTAGGAAGATATTATGAAGCCAAACAGAACAAGCAGTCACTCAGTGAAGATAAAAGATAGTGCAATCATACAATGACGTCACAAGGAGTAACAGTACGTAAAGAGAAGGGAAGGATGAAACCAGTGACTCGTTGAAGACAATGATGTGTTGGACCAGTTCCAGTTGCTGTGACAACTGTACGTCTGGTTAGGGCGGCTAGGTATTTAAACCTGAGGACACACAGTCCCGGACACCCAGTCCTGAACACGCAGCTCAGGACACCCAGTCCTCACCATATTCCCCTTGAGCTAAGGAAACACAGACCTCGCCCAATCACTCTGGTAAGTCTTCAAGGTAGACTCCCAAACCTTCACAGACTTCGTTCACCGGCGATCCACAATGTCTCTTGGATGCTCAGAACGCGACGCCTAACCGGCTGGAGGATGCACAGTCCTCAAGTGTAATAAGTCTTCAGATCACACAGACAAGAAGACCTAAGTGATGCCTAATTCTCTTTGGCTCTGGATGGTTAGGGCTTTATCCTCGCAAGGAATTCTCTCTCAAAGGCTTCGAGGTGGGTTGCTCTCAAACGACAAAAGCCGTACTCTGAATCTGAGCAGCCAACCGTTTATGGTTGTAGGGGGTGGGCTATTTATAGCAACTAGGCAACCCGACCTGATTTGTCCGAAATGACCCTGGGTCACTAAGGAACTAACACATGTTCCAACGGTCAGATTTCAAACTCACACGGCAACTTTACTTGGGCTACAAGCAAAGCTGACTTGTCCGACTCTGGACAAGATTCGCTCTCATAGTCTTCACTCGAAGACATAGGTTATGTTTAAGCATCACTTCAGTCATTCTGACTGGTTCTCTTGGATCCCACTTAACAGTACGGTGGTTCCTATGACTCAACACAGAAGAAAAAGAACTACGAAAGATCTAAGTCTTCGAGCTCCATAGGCTTCATGTGGTGTCTTCTCTTGTCATAGACTTCAATGTGAATATCTTCATATACCACCTTTGACATCAATGTCTTCATACATTTTTAGGGGTCATCTCTGGTAGGAAAACCGAATCAATGAGGGACTTCTACCTGTGTTGTCCTGCAATTCTCACAAACACATTAGTCCCTCAACTAGGTTTGTCGTCAATACTCCAAAACCAACTGGGGCGGCACTAGATGCACTTACAGTTCGATGTACATTAAGGTAGGGCGTTACTGATAACGCTAGTAATAAAGTGCTATGATGACCATAAAAGCTACTTAATGACCGACCGTTAGCATGCAGAGTGACTTTAGGTCTCCTGGCCGTCGAGTGGTTGGATCTTGGTCGAGTAATTGCTTCTTGGTCGAATGTCTTCGAGTCTGTTGAGTGGAACACCTCCAAGTCGATTGAAAGGTGATTTATTCTAGAGGTGTCCTTGGGTAGGGCAGTTAGGCCAGGTCCGTGACCCTACCCTAGGTATATAGCTTCATCAGTATGTGCTTTGTGAAAGTCCAATTAAGCTTCTTGATCTATCTCTATAGATCTTAATGCCTAATATGTAAGCAGCTTCACTGAGGTCTTTCATTGAAAAACTCTTATTCAAGTATCCCTTTATGCTATCCAGAAATTCTATATCATTTCCAATCAACAATATGTCATCCACATATAATATTAGAAATTCTACAGAGTTCCCACTCACTTTCTTGTAAATACATGCTTCTCCAAAAGTCTGTATAAAACCAAATGCTTTGATCACACTATCAAAGCATTTATTCCAACTCCGAGAGGCTTGCGCACTTTGTTAGCTCCCTTTGGATCGACAAAACCTTCCGGTTGCATCATATACAACTCTTCTTCCAGAAATCCATTCAGGAATGCAGTTTCGACATCCATCTGCCATATTTCATAATCATAAAATGCGGCAATTGCTAACATGATTCGGACAGACTTAAGCAGCGCTACGGGTGAGAAGGTCTCATCGCAGTCAATCCCTTGAACTTGTCGAAAACCTTTCGCAACAAGTCGAGCTTTGTAGATAGTAACATTACCGTCAGCGTCAATCTTCTTCTTGAAGATCCATTTATTCTCAATTGCTTGCCGATCATCGGGCAAGTCAACCAAAGTCCACACTTTGTTCTCATACATGGATCCCATCTCAGATTTCATGGCTTCAAGCCATTTTGCGGAATCTGGGCTCATCATCGCTTCTTCATAGTTCGTAGGTTCATCATGGTCTAGTAACATGACTTCCAGAACAGGATTACCGTACCACTCTGGTGCGGATCTTACTCTGTTTGACCTACGAGGTTCAGTAACAACTTGATCTGAAGTTTCATGATCATCATCATTAATTTCCTCACTAATTGGTGTAGGTGTCACATGAACAGTTTTCTGTGATGAGCTACTTTCCAATAAGGGATCAAGTACAGTTACCTCATCAAGTTCTACTTTCCTCCCACTCACTTCTTTCGAGAGAAACTCTTTCTCTAGAAAGTTTCTGAATTTACAACAAAAGTCGTGATAGAAGGTGTACCCAACAATCTCCTTTGGGTATCCTATGAAGACACATTTCTCCGATTTGGGTTCGAGCTTATTAGGTTGAAGCTTTTTCACATAACCATCGCAGCCCCAAACTTTTAGAAACGACAACTTTGGTTTCTCGCCAAACCACAATTCATAAGGCGTCATCTCAACGGATTTCGATGGTGCCCTATTTAACGTGAATGCGGCCGTCTCTAAAGCATAACCCCAAAACGATAGCGGTAAATCAGTAAGAGACATCATAGATCGCACCATATCTAGTAAAGTACGATTACGACGTTCGGACACACCATTATGTTGTGGTGTTCCGGGTGGCGTGAGTTGCGAAACTATTCCGCATTGTTTCAAATGTACACCAAACTCGTAACTCAAATATTCTCCTCCACGATCAGATCGTAGAAATTTTATTTTCTTGTTACGATGATTTTCAACTTCACTCTGAAATTCTTTGAACTTTTCAAATGTTTCAGACTTATGTTTCATTAAGTAGATATACCCATATCTGCTTAAGTCATCTATGAAGGTGAGAAAATAACGATATCTACCACGAGCCTCAACATTCATCGGACCACATACATCTGTATGTATGATTTCCAACAAATCTGTTGCTCTCTCCATAGTACCGGAGAATGGTGTTTTAGTCATCTTGCCCATGAGGCACAGTTCGCAAGTACCAAGTGATTCATAATCAAGTGGTTCCAAAAGTCCATCAGTATGGAGTTTCTTCATGCGCTTTACACCGATATGACCTAAACGGCAGTGCCACAAATAAGTTGCACTATCATTATCAACTCTACATCTTTTGGCTTCAACATTATGAATATGTGTATCACTACTATTGAGATTCAACAAAAATAGACCATTCTTCAAGGGTGCATGACCATAAAAGATATTACTCATATAAATAGAACAACCATTATTCTCTGATTTAAATGAATAACCGTCTCGCATCAAACAAGATCTAGATATAATGTTCATGCTCAACGCTGGAACCAAATAACAATTATTTAGGTCTAAAACTAATCCCGAAGGTAGATGTAGAGGTAGCGTGCTGACCGCGATCACATCGACTTTGGAACCATTTCCCACGCGCATCGTCACCTCGTCCTTAGCCAATCTTCGCTTAATCCGTAGTCCCTGTTTCGAGTTGCAAATATTAGCAACAGAACCAGTATCAAATACCCAGGTGCTACTGCAAGCATTAGTAAGGTACACATCAATAACATGTATATCACATATACCTTTGTTCACCTTGCCATCCTTCTTATCCGCCAAATAGTTGGGGCAGTGCCGCTTCCAGTGACCAGTATGCTTGCAGTAGAAGCACTCAATTTCAGGCTTAGGTCCAGACTTGGGTTTCTTCTCCTGAGAAGCAACTTGCTTGCTGTTCTTCTTGAAGTTCCCCTTCTTCTTCCCCTTGCCCTTTTTCTTGAAACTAGTGGTCTTGTTGACCATCAACACTTGATGCTCCTTCTTGATTTCTACCTCCGCATCTTTAAGCATCGCGAAGAGCTCGGGAATAGTCTTTTCCATCCCTTGCATATTATAGTTCATCACAAAGATCTTGTAGCTTGGTGGCAGTGATTGGAGAATTCTATCAATGACGCTCTCATCCGGAAGATTAAGTCCCAGTTGAATCAAGTGATTATTATACCCAGACATTTTGAGTATATGCTGACTGACAGAACTATTCTCCTCCATCTTGTAGATATATAACTTATTGGAGACTTCATATCTCTCAATCCGGGCATTTGCTTGAAATATTAACTTCAACTCCTCGAACATCTCATATGCCCCATGATGTTCAAAACGCCGTTGAATACCCGGTTCTAAGCCATAAAGCATGGCACACTGAACTATCGAGTAGTCATCAGCTTTGCTCTGCCAGACGTTCATAACATCTGGTGTTGCTCCAGCAGCAGGCCTGGCACCCAGCGGTGCTTCCAGGACGTCATTCTTCTGTGCAGCAATGAGGATAATCCTCAAGTTACGGACCCAGTCCGTTTAATTGCTACCATCATCTTTCAACTTTGCTTTCTCAAGGAACGCACTAAAATTCAACGGAACAACAGCACGAGTCATCTATCTACAATCAAACATAGACAAGCAAGATACTATCAGGTACTAAGTTCATGATAAATTTAAGTTCAATTAATCATATTACTAAAGAACTCCCACTTAGATAGACATCCCTCTAATCCTCTAAGTGATTATGTGATCCATATCAACTACACCATGTCCGATCATCATGTGAGATGGAGTAGTTTCAACGGTGAACATCAATATGTTGATCATATCTACAATATGATTCACGCTCGACCTTTCAGTCTCCGTGTTCCGAGGCCATATCTGTTATATGCTAGGCTCGTCAAGTTTAACCTGAGTATTACGCGTGTGCAACTGTTTTGCACCCGTTGTATTTGAACATAGAGCCTATCACACCCGATCATCATGTGGTGTCTCAGCACGAAGAACTTTCACAACGGTGCATACTCAGGGAGAACACTTATACTTTGATAATTTAGTGAGGGATCATCTTATAATGCTACCGTTAATCAAAGCAAGATAAGATGCATAAAAGATAAACATCACATGCAATCAATATAAGTGATATGATATGGCCATCATCATCTTGTGCTTGTGATCTCCATCTTCGAAGCACCATCATGATCACCATCGTCACCGGCGCGACACCTTGATCTCCATCGTAGCATCGTTGTCGTCTCGCCAATCTTATGCTTCTACGACTATCGCTACCGCTTAGTGATAAAGTAAAGCATTACAGGGTGATTGCATTGCATACAATAAAGCGACAACCATATGGTTCCTGCCAGTTGCCGATAACTCAGTTACAAAACATGATCATCTCATACAATAAAATATAGCATCACGTCTTGACCATATCACATCACAACATGCCCTGCAAAAACAAGTTAGACGTCCTCTACTTTGTTGTTGCAAGTTTTACGTGGCTGCTACGGGCTTAGCAAGAACCGTTCTTACCTACACATCAAAACCACAACGATAGTTTGTCAAGTTGGTGCTGTTTTAACCTTCGCAAGGACCGGGCGTAGCCACACTCGGTTCAACTAATGTTGGAGAAACTGACACCCGCCAGCCACCTGTGTGCAAAGCACGTCGGTAGAACAAGTCTCGCGTAAGCGTACGTGTAATGTTGGTCCGGGCCGCTTCATCCAACAATACCGCCGAACCAAAGTATGACATGCTGGTAAGCAGTATGACTTATATCGTCCACAACTCACTTGTGTTCTACTTGTGCATATGACATCTATGCATAAAACCAGGCTCGGATGCCACTGTTGGGGAACGTAGTAATTTCAAAAAAATTCCTACGCACACGCAAGATCATGGTGATGCATAGGAACGAGAGGGGAGAGTGTTGTCCACGTACCCTCGTAGACCGAAAGCGGAAGCGTTATGACAACGCGGTTGATGTAGTCGTACGTCTTCACGGCCCGACCAATCAAGCACCGAAACTACAACACCTCCGAGTTCTAGCACACGTTCAGCTCGATGACGACCCCCGGACTCCGATCCAGCAAAGTGTCGGGGAAGAGTTCCGTCAGCATGACGGCGTGGTGATGATCTTGATGTTCTACCGTCGCAAGGCTTTGCCTAAGCACTGCTACAATATTATCGAGGATTATGGTGGAGGGGGGCACCGCACACGGCTAAGGAACGATCACGAAGATCAACTTGTGTGTCTTGGGGTGCCGCCTTGCCCCCATATATAAAGGAGGGAGGGGGAGGTGCAGCCGGCCCCTAGGGGTGCGCCTGGAGGAGTCCTACTCCTACCGGGAGTAGGACTCCCCCCTCTTGCCTTGTTGGAGAAGGAAAGGGGAAGGGGAAAAGAGGAAAGGGGGGCGCCGCCCCCCTTCCTTGTCCTATTCGGACTAGGGGGGAGGGGGAGGGGGCCTGCGGCCTGCCCTGGCCGGCCCTCCTCTTCTCCCTTAGGGCCCATGTAGGCCCATTAACCCCCGGGGGGTTCCGGTAACCCCTGGTACTCTGGTAAAATCCCGAGTTCACCCGGAACGATTCCGATATACAAATATAGGCTTCCAATATATCAATCTTTATGTCTCGACCATTTCGAGACTCCTCGTCATGTCCATGATCACATCTGAGACTTTGAACAACCTTCGGTACATCAAAACATATAAACTCATAATGAAACTGTCATCATAACGTTAAGCATGCGGACCCTACGGGTTCGAGAACAATGTAGACATGACCGAGACACGTCTCCGGTCAGTAACCAATAGCGGAACCTGGATGCTCATATTGGCTCCCACATATTCTACGAAGATCTTTATCGTTCAGACCGCATAACAACATACGTTGTTCCCTTTGTCATCGGTATGTTACTTGCCCGAGATTCGATTGTCGGTATCTCAATACCTAGTTCAATCTCGTTACCGGCAAGTCTCTTTACTCGTTCCTTAATACATCATCTCACAACTAACTCATTAGTTGCAATGCTTGCAAGGCTTATGTGATGTGCATTACCGAGAGGGCCCAGAGATACCTCTCCGACAATCGGAGTGACAAATCCTAATCTCCAAATACGCCAACCCAACATGTACCTTCGGAGACACCTGTAGAGCTCCTTTATAATCACCCAGTTACGTTGTGACGTTTGGTAGCACACAAAGTGTTCCTCCGGCAAACGGGAGTTGCATAATCTCATAGTCATAGGAACATGTATAAGTCATGAAGAAAGCAATAGCAACATACTAAACGATCGGGTGCTAAGCTAACGAAATGGGTCATGTCAATCACATCATTCTTCTAATGATGTGATGCCATTAATCAAATGACAACACATGTCTATGGTTAGGAAACATAACCATCTTTGATCAACGAGCTAGTCAAGTAGAGGCATACTAGTGACACTCTGTTTGTCTATGTATTCACACAAGTATTATGTTTTCGGTTAATACAATTCTAGCATGAATAATAAAAATTTATTATGATATAAGGAAATAAATAATAACTTTATTATTGCCTCTAGTACATATTTCCTTCAATCCTGTGAGTACACCATTAGTATCTGAATCTGCTTTGTATAATTAAGACACACTTTCTACATATCGCTGCTATATTGGTACCATGTGATCACTTAACATGAGTGTGACTAGCCTATTTTCTTGCCTAACTGTGTGATTGCATATAGTAATGCATGGCTTCTCTATTTAAATGAAGAGTTGTGTTTATCATAATAATTATATACCACAGACTTGTTTCTTTCTGTTTATATAATAATGCCGTTCGTCTTCTACCATATGTTTTCTTCATTACATGTCTTCTAATTATTGATCTTTTTTTCTCTTTTGACGACAAAATAACTTCGTGTTTCGAATATTTAGTACGCCATCATGGTCTTTCTTAAGGGTGTTCAGGCCTTTTTTTCCTTCTATAAATTAGTGGTCTTCTATTCATGTTGCGAACACCAATATGGCATCTCGCCATTCCCCACGATCCACATGTTAAATATGGATTTATTTAATGATAATATGAACTGTTGTTCTTTTAGTTCCACTCTTAAATGTTTTGGTTCTTGAAGGCCTGCACTTTCCTGGTGGAGTAGGAGCAAAATAATTCAGAGGCTTTAAAGCTGCTGCACTTTAGTAGTTAGGATCAATTCTTTGTTTTGGTTTGAAATGCTCCTCAATTCCTCCTATTTGATTGTATCCAAAGGACAGGAAATATATTCAGAAAGCACCAGTTTTGTATTCTGTGTGCTTTCAGTTAATCCTTCAAAATTTCATGATACATCGGGTTTATAAAGGGCTATCTCACAAGCACTTGATAGAAAGAGAATTACTCCATGACATTGCCTCAATTGCATGTAATGGCTATTCTCCAAAATAAGATTGTTTCTTACTCTGCTTACCACCTTCTCATTCCAGGCCCTCTAGCTATAGTCATGGAAAAGATGGTGTTCGGAGCTATATCTTGGAAAATATTTCTTGTCAATCCATTAAATTTCCGAGGTAACAATTTTCCATCGCTTCTAGACTATAGTGCGTTCCATAAATAGCTTGCATATATTATTATAAATGTACTCTTTTCCTTTATTTAGATAAGGTATTTTAATGTTTCCTGTTCTCCATATGCAGTTAGTGTATAATAACTGCTAATTTTTGCCTTTTGTACTTCTTTAGAAAATGCTGTTGAAGGTAAGAGTAGGACAATGCTAGATATAACTGATGCTAATATGCTGCTGAAGGTAGGAATATGATGGCATGCCCATAATTTCAGGATGATTAAGAGGCTGGTCAAGGCCAGAAATAAATTTACTGGGTAACTAAATTAAGAAGTACTATCAACCTATCCTCCTTTAGGCTATCCTCTTTCTTCTGTTTTCAAGTTGTTCTTTCCATTTTCTTTAAGGAGCTCCTTCAGTTAGTATGCTTGAATATTACAAATCTTTTAAATTTGCACTTTGTTTGTATATGTCCGACATGCCTTAAAGTTCTTGCTAGAAGGTTAGAAATGGAGGAGCTGGACATGGATGGCGAGAAGGCGGCCAGACCCGAGTTCGCCTACCCGGTGACGAGTGTACACATTCACAAGTTCCCACTTGCAGTTATACCCAATATAAACAACCCAATCTCCATTTGCGCCTGCCCAAGCCTTGCCCTCAAGCGATGGCATCTTAACATCATGCGTATCATTATCAAGCAGCATCAACTTACACAAGGCGAGGCTTCCCTCATCCCCGCGCCAGTCAACAGGGTCACGACGAAGAAGATAGGGGAGATCAAACCGCTCTTGGACCCTTGGGTTCCTTGTAATGATGTTATTAATTGTTCGAGAATGGTCTTGAACGAACCTGCCATGCTAGCCGAGGTGATGACATCGCACCGATCAATGAGTTCCTCCACCGCGTCATCATTTAGATCGGGGCAAGAATAACAGGGTCGTTTCCGGCTTGTTCCCTCCATGGAGAAGACGATCAAACAATGGCAGAAGGAAGGGTGAAGGCAAATGGAGGAGGGAGGAAGAGCTAGCGTGCGATAGCAGTTCCAAATCGAGAGGGAAAGGCGAAGAGTTGGTGGACGGTTGCCATGGTACACGAAGAGGCGCCTGGGGAGCGAACGGTTGCCACAGAGGTCACAGACTGACCACAAGGGCCGAGTGAACCGCATGCAATCCCATCGCACAACACACACGTCTTGTTAAGTTGAACCGTTTCTGTTCTCTTGTGTCAACGCAAACAGTTCATCCGAGTTAACCGCATGCCGTATATCGCACACACATTGATCTGGCTGACCGTTTCTTTTATGTTGCCTAATCACAAACAATTCCTCTGAGTGAACCATATGTTGTATATCGCACACACCTTGATCTGGCTGACCGTTTCTATTGTGTTGCCTAATCACAAACAGTTCATCCAAGTAAACCGTATGCTGTGTATCGCACACGCCTTCATCTCGTTGCCTGTTTCTTTTGTTCCTCCTCATCGCAAACAGTTAATTGAACTGAACCGTATGCCCTTCATCGCACACGCAACTAAAAGCTGAACCGTGTTCGATGCATCCGTCATCGCAAACGTTTTATGCATTTTTGACGGTTTTCATACAGCACCGTTTGCGATTATTGCATCGCACATAGTTTCCCGAAGGGTCTCTGATCGTAGTTTTGCATTAGCAGCATCTTGCAGTAGTGCTAACTCTTGGCAGTGTATGATCCTTTACCAGGTGTCCATGACCAAGAGTCAGGTTCCTGGGGACATCTTTGTAATCTACTTAAAGCAAAGTTAAGAGAAACCAGCTCATCCATTGCTTCATGAGATAATGGTAATTGAAAATAAGTACCAATATAGAAATCTTCAATAAAGTCCTTGACAGATATCTTGTCATCCAGAGCAAAGGAGAAGAGTCTGGGGAATTTCTCCTTAATAGGCAAATGGCTTCCACCCAAGTTCCAAGCATCATGCCAAAACAGAGAGTTGTTGCCATCATTGATGGTGATAGTAGTATGAGATCTATAAACCTCATTTAGCTTCATGATATCTCTCCACCAAAAAGAGCCACACTGAACAGTTGCATGGGGAACCACTCCATTTGTAGTAAGTGTCCCAAATCAAGGAGACCCAAGGTATATCTACTTTGTTGTAGAACTTATGCAAGTGCTTTGTGAGCAAGGCCTTATTTTGAACTGCAAGATTGATGATCCCCATGCACCCTTTATCTTTTGGTTTACAAACCATTGGCCAGGTTGTTAAAGATTATTTTGGGGTATCAGAATTTCCTCTCCCTAAACATTGCCTCATTATTCTTTCCAGCTGCTTAATAATTGTAGATGGTAAACTCAGACTGCAAAGAAAATAAATGGGCATGGAGGAGAGGACTGACTGCAAAAGTTGCAATCTTGCACCTTGGGGAAGCAGAGAGGAACTAGAAGAGAGCCTCCTTTCAACTATGTCAACAACAGGCACCAGATCTTGAATTTTTAGGCTTTGTGGTACCCACAGGTAAACCCAGGTATATGAAAGGAAGGGATCCAACCTGACAACCAAAAATAGCAGCCAATCTAACTGCTTCCTCCTGTGTAACATTGATGGGCAAGATGCAAGACTTATGGATATCTATTATATTATTAAAATGATAGAAAATGAACGGTAAAGATTTAACTATACAAAGTTAAGATGTATCAATGGACGAGATTTATCAGTATTATAAATATACTAAACCTAGCCAGGATTATTTTTTCTTGTTTTTTTGACTTTTTCTTGCAGTAAAAATCAGACCAATGAGGTGCTGCCATGATAATTACCGGGGGACCTGGGAGGGTACACTTTAGGGTGGATTTAGCAATCCGGCATCATAAACAGGACATCCCTTTTGCTCGGCATGTGCTGCATGGCATCTGTATCTGATTTGACTACGTCGGTTTTTTGTTCCTGTTTGGATGGGTCCACACACCGGCTGCTTCTGGGTGCTGTTGTTTGGTGGCATGTACGTGTCGATTTACATCAGATGCGTTGTACTACTTGAAATCTTCCCACGTCATCCATGAGTTGCACCTTTTGTCCGTGGGTTGGCACGTGTGCGCTGTGTACAACTTCAAGTCGGTACCGCTTCAGCCGTGTGTTCTGGACGCTCCCGAAAACTCTCCTCCAATGGCGTGCATAACTCAGCCACCTATTCGCCGTCGTACTGGCCTATAAAAGGCTCTTCTTCATATGTAGCATCTTGCCCCGCGCCGCAGCGCCGGGTTGCCTCCACCCAGAAGAAGCCGCCCACAACACTATCCTCCTAATTAGTCACGTTGGCGCTCCCGCCGACGCCCGCCACAGTGTCACGGTGGTGTCGACAGCGAGGATGCCACCACCACCTGCCATGGTGACGGTGGTGTCGATGACGAGTACGCCATCACCATCAAAACCTGCCACCGCCATGGTGTCGACGACGAAGATTAAGCTGCGGTGTTCGGCTTTGTGGCGTTGGCGCGCCTGTTGGAGAAGCGGAAGGAGTACATAAAGATTTGGTGGCGCCGGGTTCGTGTGGCTGGACTGATGGGTGCGGGAGTCGAGCGTCCTGGAGGAGCTGCTGGCCATCAAGATCTTCTCGGATACCTCCGGTTTCCACTACACACACGGCCATCCGCATCTCACATGTCGACCGTCGTCTTCGAGACCTTCCGCCTCGGTCTCCCAGGTGTACGCTGGTTCGTCATGGGCAACGACGACACGGTCTTCCTCCCGGACAACCTCCTCGCCGTCCCTTACTACATCGTGCATGGCGGAGCTGGGCGTGCCGACACTCAGGGTTCACCCAGTACGGCGTGTACAGTGACCTCCTGGCCCCCTCGCCGCTCACCAGGTGGCGCCGCTGGTGTCGCTGCACCACCTCGACGTAGTGCAGCCGGCCGGCCGCTGATCCCCAACGTGCATTCGCGCCCAGCATCTCTGCGGAGGCTGTTCGGCGGGGGTGATGCAGCAGTCGATATGCTACATCGCGGCGAACCGGTGGACGGTATCAGTGGCGTGGGGGTTCGTGGTCACTGGTGACGGTGGCGAGGGCGTCGTGCTGGCGCGGGAGATGGAGATGCCGGCGCGGACGTTCATGAACCGATACCGGCGCGCCGACTACAAGGCGCGCGCGTTGAACACGAAGCCCCTGGCGCACAACTAGTGCGAGAGGCCCGCGCTCTACTACCTGCCGTCGGCGTGGTGCACAGTGGTGCGCGTCATCGTGCTCGAGAAGCCTAACCCAGAATTATGGGACCTGGTAATGCTCACTCTGCCTATTTTACGTGTCAGAAGGCTGCTGGACGAGTGATCCATTCAGAGCGATACGCTTCAAAACTTTATACAGTTCTAACTTTGTAAGTAGCTTGAGCGGAGGATAAAGGCAGCTCCTCCTCGGTTATTCAGAGTAAAGGCGTACTGTCTGTATGTTGTCATTTGCAGGTTGTAAGATCACTGAAGGCGCTTACAACCCATCTGTTCTTGCTGCCAAGTTGGTGTGCATTTGCGCCATATTAGCTGCTGCATTTGCCTCCTTATTATTCGATCGAATTCTGGTTGAGCCGCAGTGATGGTGATTACGTCGTGGTCCTTGGTGGGCTAGCTATAAGAGACACTGAATTTGGCAGATTCCTAGACGTATACTCTGTCAGGTTGCTTTTGTATAATTGTATCCGGTTTTGAGAAGTTTCAGACATTCTGCATCTTCTTTATTCCTCTCTAGATTGCTACACTTTTCTGAATACAAATTCAATATTATGTTTTTTCATGAATTTAATTACACATTATTCCAGTACAAAATTTTCTGATTTCTCATCATTCCTGTACTGTAATAAACTTTTTATCAGGTCTGAAACCTACAATGACATATCACACATCATTCCTGTACTGTATCTATGTGCATTTGGACCTAGCTAAGGAAGATTTACACCCTTGATACGTGAGTCTATCATGAATAAATTCATGCCATTTGCTACTTGCTCAACTATATGCCTTGATCATCTCTTACAAATTATGTGCAACCCTATATGTGTTTCTTTGCACTTACAATTTTTTTTCCTTTTTTTCGATAGACACCTTCTTCAGTCTAAGTCAAATGATGGGTGACTGCCTATAAGAGCGTGAAGATGTCCAGAGCAAACAATATCTGATGGTGTTAGCAGCATGGGGAGCTCAAACAATAGATATCCAGATGATAATCTGTTTAAGACCTACCTTGCCAGAGTAAAATCCAACATTCCATCTAGAAGGTTGATTACCTGCCTTACAATAGCCTGCCAACTCGATTTGAAATTAGGAGTGTGAGGGGTGGATGTATGTTAGGTACAGAGTATAGGGATCGATCTATGGATTGCTCTCTGAAGTAGTAGCTGGTACAAATCGACTACAGGAGCCTTGCTCTCGAATTTGTGGAGGAATAGAGGAAGAACTAGGGTTCGGGAGAGAGTGAGTAGGTAGCCGCCGGTTCGTCCTTTGATCCACTGGATGGTGTGCTCTTCATGCGCCTCCCTGAAGTAGCGAGCGGTGCGGGCTCAGTTGACCCACTCCGGCCCATGGACGCGTTGGCTGGGCCGTCTGGCTCGTGTGGGCCGTTGGGCAGTAGCTGTGCTGCTGTGGTCACTGCCCAGTGGGTCCTGCTTGTCAGGGGCGCTAACATCCCCCTCTCCTTGAGCTGAGGATTGTCCCCAAGTCTCTGCATGAGGAAAGCGCGCCATGAGGCTGGCCTTGTCCTCCCAGGTGGTGCCCAAAGTGGCAGAGTTAGACCATTGCACCTTCACTTGTTCCTGCACACCCCCGTTCTTTTTGCGCCAATGCATTTGCAAAACTGCCACCAGCACAGCAAGATCGTCAGAACAATGAGGCAATTGTGGTTCGACTGACATACCAGGGAGTAGAGCGCGGCGAAGCAGCGACACGTGAAAGACTGGGTGCACTTTGGCTTCAGGTGGTAGTTGCAGTTTATACGCCACTTCGTTGATTTTGTCGATGATGAGGAATGGCCCGTAGAACTTGTATGCAAGTTTGTGGTTCGCTCGCGGCGCCACAGATGACTGAATGTATGGTTGCAGTTTGAGGAACACATGCTCGCCCACTTGGAATTATCTGAAAGATCGCTTCTTGTTTGCTTGGTCTTTCATGAGCGGCCGTGCTCTGTTCAAATGCTGTTGTAGCAGATCTTGAACTGTTGCTCTTTCATCCAGCCATGATTGCAGCGCTAGCACTGAGCAAATGCTGTTTGCGGTAATCCCCAGTTGTGAAGGTTCGTATCCGAACAGTGCCTTGAATGGAGTCATGCCGATAGCAGAGTGATGTGCATTGTTGTACCAGAATTGAGCGAGTGGGATCCAAAAATTCCATCTCCTGGGACATGCTTGAGTGAAACAACGGAGGAAGGTGTCGATGCACTGATTGACACGTTCAGTTTGCCCGTCAGTCTGGGGGTGATTTGCTGTGCTCAAACGAAGTTCGGTGCCTGCCCCACGGAACAACTCCTGCCAGAAGTGGCTGGTGAAGACTGGGTCCCTATCAGCGACGATCGCCTTAGGTAGACCATGTGTCCTGTAAATCTGATTCATGTATAGTTGTGCCACCGAAGCCGCCGTGTATGGATGAGCCAGAGGGAAGAAGTAAGCAAACTTGGTGCATTTGTCAACTAGCACCAACAAGCAGTTGAACTTGCTAGACTGGGGAAGACCATCGACGAAATCCAAATTAGATCCCAAGGTTGTTGAGGAACCGATAGTGGCAGTAGCAGACCTGGGGCTGCTGCACGGTCTGGTTTAGCTTGCTGACACACCTGGCAACAGCGAACATATTGCCGAATTTGGGGCTTCATCTTGGGCCAGGCAAAAAGATATGCGACGGTAGGTAACATGGAACCCAGAATGGCCGCCGATGGGGCTGTCGTGGAAAGCTGATATGATCCTTTGCTGTATACTGGTGCTCCCCCCAGCCAAATCCTGCCTCTGAAATAGATAATCCCTTGTCGGAGAGAAAATTTGCCTTTTGGGTCCTCCCGGATGGCCAGTTGCGACAGCAGACGTGAGGCTTGGTCGTTGCTGTGGTAACTGCTGATGACATCCTCGAGCCACGCAGGGCTGCATGACGTGGTCGAGAAAAGCGTGTCGCTTGGGTTGGCACGAGACAGCGCGTCTGCGCCAGCATTCTCGACCCCTTTTTTGTACCTGATGCGATAGCGTAGGCCAAGCAGCTTGGTGAAAGCTTTTTTCTGCCAAGGAGTTGTCAGGTGCTGGTGCTCCAAGTGAATCAAGCTTTTCTGGTCCGTCAGTATGTCAAATTCTGCGTGTTGCAGGTACGGGCGCCACTGATCCACGGCTACTACTATAGCCAAGTATTCCTTCTCGTACGTGGACAGCCCTTGGTAGCGTTGACTGAGCGCTTTGCTCATGAAGGCGATTGGGTGCCCCTGTTGCTGAAGGATCGCGCCAATGCCATGGTCGCTTGCATCTATCTCAATTGTAAATGGCTGTTTGAAATTAGGGAGAGCCAGCACTGGAGCAGAAATCAGTTGTTGCTTCAGCACCTGAAAGGTTGTTTCAGTTGTAGAAGTCCAGAGGAAAGGAGTCCCTTTCTTGAGCAAGTTAAACAGAGGGCGCACAATCACTCCAAAGTTTTTGACGAACCTCCTGTAGTAGCCCGCAAGTCCCAGGAAACTGCGAACCTCTTTGACATTTGTTGGTGCTGTCCAGTTGCTGACTGCTACAATTTTGTAGAGTTCAGTAGCGACACCTTGCGAACTAATGACATGAACGAGATAAGAAATCTGCTGCTGACCGAAAGCACACTTGCTAAGTTTGGCTTTCCAACTGTCTTTGCGGAGAAGAGTGAGCACTTGCCTCAGATGCTTGACATGCTCACAGAGTGTTGCACTGAAGACAAGAATATCGTCGAAGAATGACAGTACACACACACGGTTGACTGGCTTGAGTGTGGTGGTGACTGCTCTGATGAAAGTGGCCAGTGCTCCCGCGAGACCAAAAGAGACCACCCGGAATTCAAAGTGCCCCTGGTGTGTCTGAAAAGCTGCCTTGTATTCCTCCCCGGGGCCTAAGCGGATCTGATGGTAGCCTGCGCGAAGATCCAGCTTGGAGAACCAAGCTGCGCCGTGGAGTTCATCCAAAAGTTCTTCAATGACAGGTACTGGGAACTTGGCGACCACTGTGAGCACGTTGAGTTGGCGGTAATCGATGCACAACTGCCATGTACCATGTTTCTTCTTGACTAAGATGACTGGTGAGGAGAACGGGCTCGTGCTTCTCTGTATCACACCAGATCGCAACAACTCTTCAACTTGTTTCTCTATCTCAGTCTTGTGTTCTGGCTTGTGTCTATAAGGCCTGATATTGGCTGGTTGCGCTCTGGGAATGAGCGGAATCCTATGATCACAATCACGTCGAGGAGGAAGGCCTTTTGGTTCAGAGAAAACATCTGCAAATTCATCGACCACCTTCTGAATACAGTCGGGAACAGGTGCTATTGATTCCTTGTCTGGTGCAATCATGCATAAGTGCATGATATGTGAGACTGCTCTGTTGCTGCAGAGGCTCTGCAGTTGGATGCTATTGATGGTTTCGCAAACGACAGAAGCTGCATCATGTCCATTCAGACGAATAGGCCCTGCCGGGGTGATCGTTTCGATGAAACGAGCGCGCCAATTGACAGTCATGGGACTGTGTTCCTCGAGCCAATCCATCCCTAGGATGGCGTCGTAGGTACAGAGAGGAAGCACCTTCAGATCCGTGAAAAAATCATGCCCTTGAGCATACCACACGCAATGGGGAATGTAAGTGGAGCAGATCATTTCGCCGCCGTCCGCGACTCGAACACGGCCCGGTTTGGTCATTGCTCGGACACCGACGAGAGTCGTGGCCAGTTGCTCGTCGATGAAGGAGTTGGAGCTGCCCGAGTTGATGAGAAGGAGCACTTCGCGCCCTTGTATCCAGGCTCGTAACTGGAATGCCTTGGCAGAGACGCCGCCAGTCACGGCAGAGAGAGAAATTGCCATGACTGTGTCGTTTGGGCCTTCGTCTTGCTGCACTTGAGTGTCGATGAAGTTGTCGAGGCCGATCATGTCGAGGAGCTCTTCGACGACGTGTAACTGCACCGAAGTGTGGCATACATGATCATGTTCCCACTTCTCGCCACACTTGAAGCAGAGGCCACGGGTGCGTCGATAGTCCCGCAGCGCTTTGATCTTGGACGAGTCCGCTCGTGCGGCGTCATTCCCGCGTCGATCGGTGGCGATTGTTGGAGTTGAGTGGCGCACGGGAGGTGGGGGCAGTGGAAAAGGCACTGCAATCCTTGAAGGCGCGTCGGGTGGTCGTGGTGGGTGTCCCCGAGCCCCATCCGCCACCTCCTCCTAGAGCTGCGCAAGCGCGCACGCTGTGTCCAGATCAGGGGGCCGCTGCACCATGACGACCGCCCTGATGTCCGTCCTCAGGCCCTCGACAAAATGTGTGAGAAAATAGTAAGGGTGAATTGTTTCGGAATATGAATTCAAATGGTTGATGATAGACTCGAATCTCTCAATATAATCTGCTACTGTAGTGGTTTGGCGAACTGCATAGAATTGGCGAATGAGAGTTTGGTGGCGATCGCGGCCGAACCGCGTGCAGAGAAGTGCAGTGAACTTCGAATTCACCCAGACGGCGCTGGATGGATTGCAACCATATTGCTGCTGGCCCAGAAAAATACAGAGATGCCATAGGAACCCAAAATGAAGGCACAATCCCAAACATGGAAAAATACTGCTCACATAGAGTTTTCCATAGATTAGGATTTTCACCCGAGAACTGCGAAAAGGAAATGGAGGGGTACGCTTGGCGAAGCCCGGTGAGCATCTGGCTGGCATGCGAGAACGGGGACAGCGGAACAGGAGAGGTGGGGTTCGGGGTCGTACTGTTAGTCGGGAGCGGCGGCGGCGTCGTGAGGGACGCCGCCGATGGCCCCCGTTTGATCTGAAATTCGCCGTGGCCATCGGGCCCTTGAGGATGGATCCCCGCGTCAGCGCCCTCGGGCACTTGATCCGCGTCGCGGCGAGCTGGTGGAGGCGCTTGCGCACGTTGTAGTCCGGTGACGGCGTCGCCCAGATCCGCGACACGGCGCTCGAGATCGGGACGCCACGAGAGCAGATCGTCGATCTTCGTCGCGGTAGACTGCTGGGCCTTGGTCAGGCCGTCGATGGCGGCCTCGATCTTGTTTTCGAAGTGGGCGAGGAAAGCTGAGACGCTCGGATCCATGGCTTCTCGTGCGTGTCGCAGCCCTCTTGTCTCGATGAGATTCGCCAGATCGGAGCGGGAATGCGTGGTGGCTGGATCACTAATACCAGATGTTAGGTACAGAGTATAGGGATCGATCTATGGATTGCTCTCTGAAGTAGTAGCTGGTACAAATCGATTAAAGGAGCCTTGCTCTCGAATTTGGGGAGGAATAGAGGAAGAACTAGGGTTCGTGAGAGAGTGAGTAGGTAGCCACCGGTTCGTCCTTTGATCCACTGGATGGTATGCTCTTCGTGCACCTCCCTGAAGTAGCGAGTGGTGCGGGCTCAGTTGACCCACTCCGGCCCATGGATGCGTTGGCTGGGCCGTCTGGCTCGTGTGGGCCGCTGGGCAATAGCTGTGCTGCTGTGGTCGCTGCCCAGTGGGTCCTGCTTGTCAAGGGCGCTAACAATGTAGAACCTGTATGTCCTGTGCGTTAAGGGGGTGAAATGTCTTGCAAGTGATGCTCCTTGAGAATCCAATGTACAAGAATGTAGCTTGGCAAAAGAAATAGCTCAACACATTCTGAATAAAAATCTGATACGACTATTAAATAAATTACAGGTATTTCTTTGGGTTTGGTGGTTTAACCGCAATAAAGTAGATGCAGTGACCTGATGAGTAAATTCCCGATTCCCGGTACAGAGCAGCACTGGCTCAGAGGTAACGCAGAGGCAAGTCAGAGCAGCACTGGTTTCTGGTACATTGCATATATGAATGCAGATCGTTTGTTCAAATTCATCTCATGTCTAATGGTGCAAGCACACTTCATTATTCCCCAAGCAAATAAGTGTTCCTCAAACAAATAAACAAACTAGATATTATGCTGAACCTGCTTTATCCCATCTTTTGCATATTCTGCTGTATTGATGATCGTAAAACATCATGTCCGCCAAAATTGCATCGTCTACCTCAGTTGAATATCTTCAAGCAGCCAAGTTATCTTTTGTGGTACAACCAAACATAATATGCATCGGTCCATTTGACCAGGGACTAAAACCAGTATTTTCACACTGGAACTCGGCGATATACTTCTCTTCACCAAGATGTTTAGTTTTAGAAAAAGGCCTGCTGCACTGATTTTTATATGTACATAACCCATACAATATGCATATATATTTATCATATTAACATGTACTCGCTCCATCCAAATGTAATGGACGAGATGGCCAAAACTCTAATACTTCTACTCACCCGATTGATCAAATTAGTCTGTCCAGCATCTTTCCCTCCAATTTTCATCACATCAAAAACCAAATAGTAATCTAAGCATACAAGCCCCTCATTCATTATACAACAACATACATTAAAAAATGGAATCCTGGGGTCTGTCTTTAGTTGGCCCCACTCGGTCTTATACCCTTGGGGGCAGAACATATGGTCTTCCGCTTATTTTTTAACTGAAAACTGGCATTCGGTTTTATGGCAGGCACATCACTGGCACTGAACCTTCTAAGATGTTTTGGTGATAGAAATTTCTGGGTTACAAACTGAGGTTGTATTACTATTGAACATACTTAGCAGTAGTTTATTATGATCTTTTACATTATATTTTCTAACTCATGTTACTTAGTTTCATATATGTATTGCTGAGAATTTTGTTTCCATTCACAGTTGTCCGTTGTCAGTAACTGTAACATAAAAGTTTTTTTTTGACGGTGAACTGTAACATAAAAGTGAATGCTTCACCTTCTTGAACAGATTCTTAATGGCAGGATAGTATCTAAGAAAGTTTGTTAGTCTTATTTCTAAGTACATCTCTCTTCATTTGATTGATTGCTTATGCCTAATTTTATTGATGTTCCCTCCTTCAACATGACTGGTGTAATCAGATGAAATGCCGCATATTTGACTAATTATATTCATGAGGTTACTGGAAAAAATTAAGGCCCTTCCTCCTGCCATTTTGTGAAATAAGACGAGGCTCCCAACTTCATGTTGCAAGTGGTTTTTGATCTGTTAAAGCTCTTTCTGGCTGCCACTTGGTGAGGTAGAGAAACAAGTATGTTCAAGCCTTGTTGGTTTATATCAAATAATGGCTCATATTGTTCTGACATGTGGGTGTATAAATATTGCTTTGTTTTAGTGGAGACACAGGAAGGAATACTTTTAAGCTGATCATGGGTTGTTTAACAAAGTTTCCATGAACACTGTTTCCTTGGGTATATGCTACCATAGATCATCATCAGTTCATCGCATAATGCTCCCTTCACTCCGAGTGATATGGTTGTTTCTATATTAAAAGCTGCTTAATTTTGCTATTTATGGTAAGAATTTATATCATTGCCTGATTCCACAAGATTTAACCGGCTAATTAAAGCCTGAAGGTAACAAAGTGTTCTTTTGAATAATATACACAATTACTCTTCGGAGCGCCTTTTGTGATCTGAAATAGTTTTTTCTCTTGGCTAAATTATTTTATCTCTAATTTTTTCCATGAAATGCACATTAATTTTTATGTGATGATCAAAATAGTTGATTTTTGTACTGCCTCAATGGTTGTACTTTGGATTAGATCTAAGTTTTTTTGTTATGAAATGTGGAAATTTATTAAATTTTAGCTACCGAAAGCACTATTCTGATGTTCCTTACTTTTGGCCATGTTGTGTATTTGTTTCAACTTGGTGGACAGACCCTTGCTATGTACAAAATAAACTAAAAGTTTCCATAATGATAGATATTTGTGTCTATAATTTGTCTTAACAAAACAATTTGCTAAAAAGCCTCAAGTTATACAACAAATTTCATCATAACGTATTGTACGTCCCTTTTTTGATAGCGAATAACTATTTATTACTCTAGATCATCATCAGTTCATCGCATCATGCTCCCTTCACTCCGAGTGATATGGTTGTTTCTATACTAAGAGCTGCTTAATTTTGCTGTTTATGGTAAGAATTTATATCATTGCCTGATTCCACAAGATTTAACCGGCTAATTAAAGCCTGAAGGTAACACAGTGTTTTTTTGAATAATATACACAATTACTCTTCGGAGCGCCTTTTGTGATCTGAAATAGTTTTTTCTCTTGGCTAAATTATTTTATCTCTAATTTTTTTTCCATGAAATGCACATTAATTTTTATGTGATGATCAAAATAGTTGATTTTTGTACTGCCTCAATGGTTGTACTTTGGATCAGATCTAGGTTTTTTTGTTATGAAATGTGGAAATTTATTAAATTTTAGCTACCGAAAGCACTGTTCTGATGTTCCTTACTTTTGGCCATGTTGTGTATTTGTTTCAACTTGGTGGACAGACCCTTGCTATGTACAAAATAAACTAAAAGTTTCCATAATGATAGATATTTGTGTCTATAATTTGTCTTGAACAAAACAATTTGCTAAAAAGCCTCAAGTTATACAACAAATTTCATCATAACGTATTGTACATCCCTTTTTTTGATAGCGAATAACTATTTATTACTCTATTACTTGGACCATAGTTTACATAGTCGCGACTGATCGATGGGCGCGGCGTGTCGCCGCGTGGGCTAAGCTAGTGTTTACTAGAGTCCACGAGCCAGAAAAACATAGCAATTTGACATAGCAATAGACGGGTTTCCAGCCAGAACCATAGACGGACATGACCACAGATCCTGGCGTTCTTATTTTGTTTTGGCAACAATACGTAAATTAATTTAGAATATTTTGAGAAAAGCAACAGTAAAAAAAGTAGCTTAGAAGAACGGTTGGGATTTGCTTTAAAGAAGTGCATGTATGCAATTAGAAAATAGCGAACGTACAAAATCAGGTCACTTCATCCATACAAATTGTGTTACGCGCCCTTCATCCAACACGTAAGCCTTTTCTATTAAAAATCTGTCCGAATCAATCAGGGCATAAACTTTGACGGCATGCAACTATGGAAAATCTAAACACCACAAAAAAGAGTCCGAGCATAATACATGTGTTGAGGTCGTTTATGGTTTCAGCAAATTAACCAATCTGATCCACATTAAAAAATCAATCCTGAGGTACTTTAGTGTTTAAAGTTGAGAGCTGTTAAAAATATATACTGTTTTTCTGTGTGATAATCATAATACGCACTTCACGTTGGGCAACAAAGTTTCTCTAACTAGAGTAAAAAAAAGCGATGTGTACGCACATAACAAAAGGAGTGGGGTAAAGAGAGCTGTTAAAAATAAATATATTTTTTGCGGGATATTCAAAATACATACTTCATGTTGGCAATAATGTTTCTCTACCTGGAGTAAAAAAAGAAGTGATGTGTATGCACATAACAAAAGGAGTGGGGTAAAGAGATTACTAAAATAGGAATACTTTTGTTTAATAAATAATAAATATGCCTACAAAAGTTTTAGTAAACAAAATTACGTGAACTTCCATATATTATATAAATCAATCAAGTTTGGTCGCCAACATGAATATTAATTTTCACACAGCTTTTTAACAAAATTATTTTTACAACTATCATTTGTGCATAGAAAAAATTATAATAAATATATCGGAGGAAATACGTATCATCTAACATTTAACAGTGCATCACACACTTCACGGACCAGGAAACAACAGCTTCCAGAAGAAATAACTGTGACAAAACACACACAAAAATAAAAGTAAAATAATTATAAAGCAAAGTAAATTAAAATGATGCAAATTCTATCTGCTAACCTCACTAGGCTAAAGATGACGAGAAACTACACGGCTTACGTAGCCAACTTGGCAACTCTCCCGCCCCATTGGCATGTAAATTCACCCTCATCGCAGTTTACATCTCAAATTCCCCCGCCCCACTGGCGGCTGGGTCTAATAATTGAGCAGAAGGGACGTGCAGTCAAAAACTATTTTTTCAAGTTCACGGTGACGAGTAAAATCATGTCAGCTAGCAGGACAAATAGTCAATAAGTCCATGATTTTTGCTTACGAGAAGATGCTCAAGGAGGCTAATCAGAGGTGGATAGTGGAGGCGCAAAGAGATGAGCAAAGAGAGGAAGGTCAATAAATTTAAAACAATACATAGGCTAGCAAACTCGCTTGAAGAATGCTCCGCCCATCGGTTCTTTCACTGGCCATTCGATGAGGATTGACCGAGTCATTTTTTGCCTGTCGTCCGTTGGATCTCGCTGCAAATTGACTCTTGTCGTTTTGACCGCATGGTGAAATCTGAACAGTGTATGGCGTGTGGGCTCAGGCTAGATCCGATTGGCTGGGTCAAACTTTTCTGGGTGTACGCGCGCCTCTCCACATGCGCCGCGCCGCGCGCGCCGCGCCTTCCGCGTCGTGCGGAGTGGGCGAGCTCGTCTGCAATTGGCTAGAGGGAGATAGAGGATGGACTGCCGCGTACGAACCCGCCCCGCGAACTATGACGGGTGGGCCTTGTTGGCTGATGGTCCACACAACAGTTGCTGGGCTTGTTTTCTTCTGCGTGCCTATTGACCGGGTCATCCAGCGGGAGATAAAAATCGTCCCGCACTGCGCGGCGTGACGTGTGTCCCATGCCCTTCCCACGCCGCGTCAGTCAAACACCGGCCCTCTTTCTCCTAATCCCCGCAGCCGCCGCGGCCGGCACACCTTCCTCCTCCACTCCCCCCCCCGCACCCCACCCTTCTCCTCCTCCTCTCTCTCTCTCTCTCTCTTCTAGCTTCCTCCTCCTTCCTGATCTCTGCGTCGGCCGAACCGCGAGAGGAGCGGCGATGGTGGAGACGCTCCGGTGGCGGCATCGAGTTGCGAACCCCAGGACCAGGCCTGGGGGTTCAGTTCCAAGGCGCGGACGGCTTCTCCGTCTATGACGCCGGGGCAAGTGCACACCCCAGTCCCCTCCTCCTGCGCGAACCCTACGAGAGAGAGAGAGAGAGAGGAAGATGAGAGGGAGGGAGAGAGAATGACCGGCGTCGGCCTGCGCCGGCGAGGACGGGCGCGACCTGGAGGCTGGCCGCTGCTCGATACGCTCTTGGATTGGGAGCTGCGACGAAGCTAGGGTTCGGGCGCGTTGCACCGGAGGCTGCACTCCACCTCTTCCTCGTGGTGCGGCAGACGGCGGCTCATGCGGTCGTGCGGCCCACGGCGGCCTCAGCGGGTGGTCGACGACACTTGCAGCTGCTGCTCTACTCATGGATTCCGGCACAACTCAAAATACTTAGGTGGTCAATTAGAAGCCCCTTTATTTATATATTTTGGGATTGCTAATGGATAAATCTCGATTTTAAATGTTAGTTGCGAGTTCGTTCTTTTGCTCATGATGTGATTTCTTTTGCTAGCACAAATTAGGCCTCGGCCAATGGTGGAGAAGACAGACTACAGGGATGAGCCGCTGGAGCACGTGTTCATGGGATGTTCGCGCGCAAGATGCAGAAGTTCGCCCGAAGGAAGAAGAGCTGGCCGGCGAGGATGAGGAGAAGGCGGGATGCGAGGTGCTTGCACGCGTAGCAGCAGGAGGCCGCCCGTGAGGTGCTCCTTTGGATGCTCCCTTCCGGCGTTGGGCCTAGGTATTCAACGCCGCCCTCACCATCCCCTTCTTCCATTGGCTCATCAGGCCGTCAGAGGTCAGAGATCTTATACTCCACACTGCGTCCCATCAATTTTCAGATATATACAAGGTTTATCATCACCCGATGGATCATGTGTTGTTGATTAACCAGGTTATTGAGGTGGAAGTCAACGGTGTGAGTCGGAGAAGTGGAGTGCTTATAAAGAAACACAGGTATGTATGAATATGATGGATGCTTCCATTGCCAACTGATGAAATGCATGTCTCGTGTTTGCCCAGCTGCTGCCTGGATTCGCCGCTGCCGCCTCCAGCCGCTTCCTCCTGGGCATCCCGTCTCTAGAAAGGTAGTTCCGTTCCGGTCCCAGCTGTTCTCCTAGCCTCTGTGCTTGATTGCTACGATTTCTTGTTGTGTGTGTGCTTGCTGGCTTAGTGATGTGTGTGTCCAGGCACCCATTGTATTTTTTGCTGGCTTACTGCTGCGTGCATGATTGTTGTGGCTAGCTTGGTGGTAGCATCATACATACTGTTCTGCTTCGTTAGCTTTACGCTCTAAAGCTAGGATTTTAATTCTCTGAGTGTAAGTAATGTATTGTTATACCAGATGAAATATATGCAGGCACTCCTAACATGATTTTGCTTATAGGCGGAAGTATATTTTTTAAATCCATCTGTTCAATTCTTAGGACCATTCTTTACTAGAAGTCCAGAACTATGTGATTTGGTAATTGTGTCAAAGCTCGCCTGGTTGTGCCGTATTGCATTGTGAATGCTATGTTGTTAGGGAATCAGTGAGCTTCGTTATATTTCTGTGGCCGTCATGTTAACTGGTGGCTGTAGCGCTCGCTTGCTAGCTACGAGTTATTCTTGTGTGTTTGCTTAGTGGCTTAGTTATGTGTGTGTGTCGGGCACCTGTTGTGTTTTTTGCTGGCTTGTTGGTGCGTGCATGATTGTTGTGACTGGGCGCTGGCTGTTCGGTGCTGGGCTGCTGATGGCATGCTACCTGCTTCGAAAAAAGGAATGAAAGGAAGCATTTGTTCATAGAACAAATATATTGTAAAATTTTGCATGGAAAGCCTGCATATTTAGCAAGGAAAAGGAGTCTAGAGAGCCTTAGGTTCTTGTTATGTGTTGATTTTGCAAAATTTCTGCAGCTATGTATTTGCTCAATCCAAAAGACAAATTTTACTCTACCTTTAGTATAATGTATTTCTAATTGTTCATAACTACTTAATTTTTTGTTGTGATTTTGCAAGATATTTTGTTCAATTCTTAGAACAAAGAAGAGAGAATCTGCATTTTATGAATCCTTTCTTCTTTCTTCTTTCTTCATTGTTACTTCAAGTTAGTGAATTCATTTAAGTTGTATTGAGCAGCTTCATGTGATGGTTTCTTCATCTACACATCTTATTCAGTCACGAGGCCAATAAGATGTTTTGCCTTTTAGAAAAAGGGAGATGCCATTTAGACCTTACTCTTCCAACTTGATCTTTAACTTGCTACTACTGTTTCTAAGCATTTTCCCAAGCATTTTTTATTTGCTTCAGAGAATGAGCTCACCTTATTCAGTGGATGTTCCAAGTAAAAAAAATTAGAAACTGAGCAATTAGTTCCACTCTTAAATTTTGTATAGCAGTCCAAATTATCCAATAAATCATTTATTAGCAGGGTCAAATAATAGAAGTTGAATCAGTTGTTCCAAATTACCTAGTGAGACTTATTCCATTTGTTTATCCTTTTGTCCTTTTAATCAAGAACAATGTTTAGAGCTTACATGGTTGTCGAAATTTAGTTCTGTAAAAGGGGAATATTGATATCATGCAATGATCAGTGCAGATTAGAATAGTTATAGAGTTCTTCCTCAGTTTTCATTGAGCAAAGGTTGAATCTGTATGATTTGTTCTAATACCAAGTAAATCTTGGTCTGCATTGTGTTAGTTTTCCTACTGAGTTTTTTTTGGCTATTTTCGTTTAAATTGGTAGTTGATGTGAAAAAGTGTGTTGACATGCATGTAACCAAATCATGTATTAATGTGAGGTACTACATATACTTGCCTATCTCTTTCCATAAGCACAGCCCTCTTGATCCAACTAGGAACATCAAAACCAAATGGGATATCATTGAGTGGACTTCAGATGGCCATGCTGTGAGTACACCATTAGTATCTGAATCTACTTTGTATAATTAAGACACAATTTCTACATATCACTGCTATATTGTTACCATGTGATCATTTAACATGAGTGTGACTAGCCTATTTTCTTGCCTAACTGTGATTGCATGTAGTAATGCATGGCTTCTCTATTTAAATGAAGAGGTGTGTTTATCATAATAATTATATACCACAGACTTGTTTCTTTCTGTTTATATAATAATGTAGTTAGTCTTCTACCATATGTTTTCTTCATTACATGTCTTCTAATTGTTCATCTTTTTTCTCTTTCGACGACAAAATAACTCCGCGTTTTGAAATATTTAGTACGCCATCATGGTCTTTCTTAAGGGTGTTCAGGCCTTTTTTCCTTCTATAAATTAGTGGTCTTCTATTCATGTTGCGAACACCAATATGGCATCTCGCCATTCCCCATGATCCACATGTTAAGTATGGATTTATTTAATGATAATATGAACTGCTGTTCTTTTAGTTCCACTCTTATATGTTTTGGTTCTTGAAGGCCTGCACTTTCCTGGTGGAGTAGGAGTAAAATAATTCAGAGGCTTTAAAGCTGCTGCACTTTAGTAGTTAGGATCAATTCTTTGTTTTGGTTTGAAATGCTCCTCAATTCCTCCTATTTGATTGTATCCAAAGGACCGGAAATATATTCAGAAAGCGTCAGGTTTGTATTTTGTGTGTGCGTTCAGTTAATCCTTCAAAATTTCATGATACATCGGGTTTATAAAGGGCTATCTCACAAGCACTTGATAGCAAGAGAATTACTCCATGACATTGGCTCAATTGCATGTAGTGGCTATTCTCCAAAATAAGATTGTTGCTTACTCTACTTACCACCTTCTCATTCCAGGCCCTCTAGCTATAGTCATGGAAAAGATGGTGTTCGGAGCTATATCTTGGAAAATATTTCTTGTCAATCCATTAAATTTCCGAGGTAAAAATTTTCCATCGCTTCTAGACTATAGTGCGTTCCATAAATAGCTTGCGTACAGTATTATAAATGTACTCTTTTCCTTTATTTAGATAAGGTATTTTAACGTTTCTTGTTCTCCATATGCAATTAGTGTATAATAGCTGCTAATTTTTGCCTTCTGTACTTCTTTAGAAAATGTTGTTGAAGGTAAGAGTAGGACAATGCTAGATATAACTAATGCTAATATGCTGCTGAAGGTAGGAATATGATGGCATGCTCATAATTTGAGATGATTAAGAGGCTGGTCAAGGCTGGAAATAAATCTACTGGGTAACTAAATTAAGAAGTACTATCAACCTATCCTCCTTTAGGCTATCCTCTTTCTTCTGTTGGAAATTATTGTCTGCTATTCATTTTGTGAACTTCCGCACAAATGAAACTCTGTTTTCAAGTTGTTCTTTCCATTTTCTTTAAGGAGCTCCTTCAGTTAGTATGCTTGAATATTATAAATCTTTAAATTTGCACTTTGTTCGTATTTGTCCGACATGCCTTAAAGTTCTTGCTAGAAGGTTACCCCTACTGCTATTAGGACCATGAGGTCTCCTCCTGTACGCGCATGTAGAAGAGGAGCACCCATTGGAGTGGAGATATAGTTTGCACAATGTTCTGGTCCAGCAAAGTATTTTTGATGTGCAAAAGAGTAGTAGGGTTTTTGCCACGAGCTAGTCATACTGATGCCAAAGGTTCACGACATTTGATGCCAACCTATCAAAACATCCCGTAACTTCAACAGACGCTGGATATAGTAGAAAGGTCATCTAACTAGTATATAAGATATTAATTTACCACTGAGAGAATATGAATAGGTATAGAAAGCTGCATTAAGATGCGAATAAATGGTATCATATAGATCATATTGTAAAAATAAGAACTCAAGTGCAATAGGCTAGGTATGTGTTGGAACAGATAACTAAATGCCAGGACGAGTCATTAATAATTGGAGTTTGTCATAGAAAATAAATATAAAAACATGTTTAGTGGAATGAGAATTGACGTCGGATGAGAAAATAAAGAAAAGTGAAAGCAAGAGATTAGTACCAAAGCCATATACCCTGATATTTTTGGTACTTGGTTGTCGCACATCAAAATATTTACCAACAAGTTTATGAAATGATGGAAATATTTGTACCAAAATTTAATCATGTTTTTCTCACATGCACATTTTTCCTTTTTGTGTAAATTGGGATCTAGTGACATTTTTTTAAAATATATGAAGAAAATACCCCCCCCCAGCGAATAAATGAACAAATGCATGTCTAGCCACGCAAATGCGCGGGTCACCTGGCTAGTTAACTTTTAAACGAGTTGATTTGGAGAAGGCAATCATCATATTCTTGAGGGTTAGCAGTTGGTATTCATCAGCTTGAACAATCAACAAGGTATCATCTGCATATTGGACTATTGGGAAGTCATGATCATTAGAAGGTATTGGAAGTGACAGTAAACCTTGCTGGAGCATTTGATTAACCACATATTGCAAGAGATCAGCAGCAATAATAAAGAGGAGTCGTGAGAGAGGATCACCTTGCCTTACACTTCTTCTGCAATTAAACTGCTTACCAGGGACACGATTTAGAAGGATGGAAGAAGATCCAGAAGAAAGAAGCTCTTTAATCCAACCAATGCATTTTGCATCAAATCCCTTATATTTCAACATAAGCAAGATCAGGTCATGTTCCACAGTGTCAAAAGCTTTAGCATAGTCAAGCTTAAGGATGAGGATTGGTCTCTTGGACTGATGACACTGATGAATGTATTCTAAACTCCATGCAATGCAATCCTGGATGGACCTTGATTTTAGAAAATCATACTGGTTTTTATGGATGCATGCGAGGATAACCTTTTGCAATCTATTTGCCAGAAGTTTAGTGAGGAATTTGAGGCATGTATTTGTGAGGGAGATTGGCCTATAATCATTTGGCCCTTCAAGAGACAGGATTTTGGGAATTAAGGTCACTAGGCAACCATTTATGCTCTGCAGGGAAATTCTTCCCTCATAGAAATCAATGATTAGTTTTAGGAAGTCATCTTTAATGATGTGCCAGCACTTCTTTACAAACAGACCAATAAACCCATCTGGTCCAGGTGCCCTGTCAAGAGGCAGATGCTTCAGTACCTCATTTATCACCTCATCAGAGAAAGGTTCAGACAAGCACTCAAGGCCAGGGACAGGTTGGATCGAATTCTCCAGATCAAATAACATGTCAATCCCACAAGAAACTCCCATTCTATCTTTATAAAAGACCAAAGAAGACTAGCCATGTCATTATGGGAGGATAGGGACAAACCATCATCATTAATTAAACTGGAGATAGTATTCCTTCTAAATCTCTCAGTTGCCATGGCTTGAAAGAATTTGGAGTTTTCTTACCCCACTTTGATCCATCTTATGGTGTATCTCTGTTTCCAATAAATGTACACTAGTGCAGGATGCTGCTAACGCGACACTACGATCAGAGACCCTTCGACGAAACTGTGTGCGATGCAATAATCGCAAACTGTGGTGTGAAAGAACCATAAAAAAGGTGCAAAATGTTTGCGATGGCGGAGCCATCAAACACGATTTAGATTTTAGTTGCGTGTGTGATGGAGGGCATACGGTTCAGTTCAATGAACTATTTGCGATGAGGCAGAACAAAAGAAATGGGCAGCCAGATGAAGGCGTGTGCGATATACAACATACGGTTCACTCGGATGAACTGTTTGTGATGAGGAGGAACAGTAGAAATGGGCAGCTAGATAAAGGTGTGTGCGATTGAGGGCATACGCTTCAAAAGGATTAACTATTTGCGATTAGGCAACAGAACAGAAATGGGTCAGCCAGATCAAAGTGTGTGCGATTTATGGCATACACTTCACACGAATGAACTGTTTGCGATTAGCCACAACAAACTAAAACAGTTAGATAGATCCATGTGTATGCGCTAGACGGGCACACACATTCTAATTAAAAGAAGCGTACGTGCCCACATTACGCCTTCTGCAAATAGTGCCGCACTTATAACCGTCAGTAAATTTTGAGCATGCGTCCCGTCACATTACAAATTGCAAACCTGTTCACACCGATCAAAACCTAAATGGTTTCCCACTTAGGAGCGTATTAGTACTCGGTTATAACTACTACTCTAAGATGACTGCACATTCCTCCTCAACTCCTCATCCACAAAAACAAACAAGTCATTCATCATTGTTCCCTTGCGTCAGCCATGGCCAGCATGAGTTCTGAGTTGAGAGATTGCCACCAGGGAGATGCAAGCATGGAAGCGGAAGAACGAGAGATGTCCCGCCTCATCGCAAACGCATCCGGCATGTCCCGCCATGTGGCCGTAGTAGCACAGAGGTCCCGCCGCGCTGCCGAAGCAGCACGCAGGTTCTGCCGCGGTGTTGATGTGGCAGACTGGTTCGGTCGCGCCATGGAAGTAGAAGAGATGTCCCACCGCGCCGCGAATGCAGCACAGATGTCCTCCCGCGCCACGGCAGCCTGGGAAAATGTCTCGCGGGCAGGCGAGGACTCTTACAGGCGCATGCATGTGATCATCCATAGCCAGATGGATCAGATCTCCGGCTTGGTGAGGTTGCAGGACGACATGAAAGCCTCTTTTGCCGGTGTCATCCGGCAACTAAATGAGAGCAATGCGAAGCACCGGGCCGAGCGCGACCTGCTGAGGGCGAAGATCGTCGTAAGTGCGGAGCAGTAGGAGGAGACCACTGCCTTGTTAAAGAGGACCAACGTCATCATCGAGAATCTTATGGACGAGAATGCCATGTTGCGCATCGAGCACAGAAGGCTGGTGGAGGAATCCGTGGATGCTCTCAAGCAGCATCTTGAGGACAAGAAAGAGCTCATCGCCGCTCACCGCGGAGACTAGTTCCCGCGGCCTGCAGCAAAGCATCAATAAAGTGGAGATCAACGAGCCAGATCGTTGTCTTCCTTCTTCTTTTGCCCTTGTGTATTTCGGGCATTGACGCATGTGGCTTTTTTTAATTATGTTCCTTTTTTGCGGGGATTTTAATTATGTTCCTAAATATGTAAGACAATTATTATCCACTGTCATCGCCCTTATATTCATCATGCTTGCTATAAGTCGCATTCGATGCTATATAGGTCCGTCGGATCTTACATCAAGAACCATGCAAAACTCTCTTTTCAGATTTTCATTCTTCTCTCTTAAATCTCAGTCCGATGAGACATATAGGCACACCGTAAAACAGGGGCTCGGGCACCATTAATGGAGACGTTGGGAGGGAGGTGCGTGGCGGGTAGAGGTCAAAGGGCTCTCCTCCCGATGAGCACGCGCAGGGGTTTGATCGCATGCCTCCTGTACTCAAATAGCTACCCCGCACAGCACCTCCTACCCAATAAAAAAAGGAACGCGTGGAAACACGTAGTTGGTAAGTAGAACGCCCACGGTTTAAATAATACTTGTGTTTTCGATTTGTAACGTTACAACACTTGTTCCAAAATGAAGTTGTTGATTGTTAATGTGTGCGCCTTCGCAAATCGGACAGAAAATTACCACAGCAGTTGGTGCCATGTCATGACACCATGCCAAGTTTCATGATTTTCAGGCGTGTTTTGGATTTACAGGAATTAAAAAACCAAGTTTCTCAATCTTTCCGGCCGAGCCACGACACCCAGATGTTTGAATTTCATTCCTATTTCTTGCATGGGACGTAGAAATTCACTCAAGGACACACATGTGATTTTTCAACCAACTTTGGTGCACTGGAGCATGTGCTTGTAGATCAAATTTGAATTATGCACATTAAATGCGCAGAAACTCAACTAATGTATAAAAAAGGCCAAATGAACCCAGAATAATTCCAAAATTTAGCACGATA
The DNA here is from genome assembly GCF_002162155.2 of Triticum dicoccoides. Taxonomy (NCBI): domain Eukaryota; kingdom Viridiplantae; phylum Streptophyta; class Magnoliopsida; order Poales; family Poaceae; genus Triticum; species Triticum dicoccoides. The sequence goes on from NC_041384.1 coordinate 597,908,702, forward strand.
CTTCTATTTGGTCTAATCTGCCTGTGTAAAAAAAATTAAGGCGGGAGAAGGCAGTGTACGTATGTCGTTTCACACAAGGAGGTGACAAGTTCCCTCTCGCAACCACGAGCCTACTTGAGGGAAGCTCCGGTTTGCAAGAAGCTTACACCAAAGTTGTCCCAATTCGGCCAAAAAAATTACCGCAACATGTTGGTGCCATGTCATGACGCCATGCCAAGTTTCATGATTTTTAGGCGTGTTTTGGATTTACAGGAATTGAAAAACCAAGTTTCTCAATCTTTCCGGCCGAGCCACGATGCCCAGATGTTTGAATTTCATTCCCATTTCTTGTATAGGACCTACAAATTCACCCGAGGACACACATGTGATTTTTCAACCAACTTTGGTGCACTGGAGCATGTGCTTGTAGCTCAAATTTGAATTATGCACATTAAATGCGCAGAAACTCAATTAATGTAGAAAAAAGGCTAAATGAACCCGGAATAATTCCAATTTAGCATGATACTTCTATTTGGTCTAATCTACATGTGTAAAGAAATTAAGGCGGGAGAAGGCAGTGTACATATGTCGTTTCGCACACGGAGGTGACACATTCCCTCTCGGAACCACGAGCCTTCTTGAGGAAAGCTCCGGTTTGCAAGAAGCTTACACCAAAGCTTGTCCCAATTCGGCCAAAAAAATTACCGCAGCATGTTGGTGCCATGTCATGACACCATGCCAAGTTTCATGATTTTCAGGCGTGTTTTGGATTTACAGGTATTAAAAAACCAGGTTTCTCAATCTTCCGGCCGAGCCACGACGCCCAGATGTTTGAATTTCATTCCATTTCTTGCATGGGACCTAGAAATTCACCCAAGGACACACATGTGATTTTTCAACCAACTTTGGTGACTGGACCATGTGCTTGTAGTTCAAATTTGAATTATGCACATTAATTGAGCAGAAACTCAATTAATGTATAAAAAAGGCCAAACGAACCCGGAATAATTTCAAAATTTAGCACGATACTTCTATTTGGTCTAATCTGCCTGTGTAAAAAAATTATGGTGGGAGAAGGAAGTGTATGTATGTAGTTTCACACACAGAGGTGACATGTTCCCTCTCAAAACCATGAGCCTTCTTAAGGGAAGCTCTGGTTTGCAAGAAGCTTACACCAAATCTTGTCCCAATTCGGCCAAAAAAACTTATCGCAACATGTTGGTGCCATGTCATGACACCATGCCATGTTTCATGATTTTCATATGCGTTTTGGATTTACAGGAATTAAAAAACCAGGTTTCTCAATCTTTTCGGCCGAGCCACGACACCCACATGTTTGAATTTCATTCCCATTTCTTGCATGGGACCTATAAATTCACCCAAAGATACACATGTGATTTTTCAGCAAACTTTGGTGCATTGGAGCATGTGCTTGTAGTTCGAATTTGAATTATGCACATTAAATGCCCAGAAACTCAATTAATGCATAAAATGCCAAACGAACTTGGAATAATTTCAAATTTAAACACGACACTCATGTACTAGTTGCATGGTCCCTGTACGTAAATGTTCTAGCAATTCAAACACCATCCTTTCCCTCTGTAACACCATTTTTTCTTTCAAAACATAATTAAAAAAATCAGGTATACCGCATATAGTTTACTAGAAAGAATCGTGTTGGATGCGATATAAAATATCTTGGCTCACCGTCTTGTCTGGCTTACGCAGGAAGTTTCATCGTCTATAGTCCATCGCCCCCGCTTGAACCACACTTGCACACCAGTTTCTCGTGGCACCGAGCAAAATTTCTTTGCCACCGCAGAAATATCTATCTACCCGCCCCTACCCTCCCACAAAAAGCCACATTTCCATCGTTCTTCCTTGCTTTCCAAGTTCAAATCTTCACTGCTGCTTACTACTAGCTCAGCCTCCTCACCGGCGACCCTTCTTCTTGCAGCGCCGCCTCCTCGCCGGCGACCCTTCTTCTTGCAGCACCGCCTCCTCGCCGGTGACCCTTCTTATTGCTACGCGGCCTCCTTGCCACTAACCCTTCTTCTTGCTACGCGGCCTCGTCGATATGGTTAGGTAATCCACACCCCACCCTCACCATCCTCCTCCTTTCTCGTCCCACATGCCCCGACAGACGACGCGACACCTTCCACCGAAATCACTACCCCCTCCTCCAATTAAGCGCCACCAACAGCCATTTTGCATGCAGTATAACATGGAGCTCAGTAGCATGCGGCTGCACACGCGCACAAGGTCGCTATGGCTTCCATGCGTGTCGACCGCCAGATCTTGGAGGAGCACCTCGTCTTCAAGGCCATCGTCGACACCGCCATGCAGTTGTCTACTTTAAAATACAGTTCATGTTGTTTTCTCGAGGCCACCGCCAGTGCCTTCTAGTGATTTGTCCTCTGTAGTGTTAATATGCAATCTGATGTTCAGTTAACAGTTTGGTCCTCTAAAATGTAATGTTCAGTTAACACTTTGGTCCAACAATTTCTACATTTCGTAGTACTGTTCTGAAGCATTCTTTGTTTTTTAACTGTCTTATCTTCTAGTACATGTTTCTATTCTGCAATGTCGTGCTCAGTTAACTATTTTGGTTCATTTGGTCTGCTGTCCATTTAACTGTTTGGTTTAGTTCTGCAATTTGATTTTCATTTGTTGTGGGTACAATTTTGTATTGTTATGCATGTGACACCAATCGAATTTGGTTGTAATCAATACATATTCTACTGATAGTATGGCAACTCTCAGTTAACCTGGTTAAGATCTTCCTTATCTGTGTTGTAGGGAAACAATGGGAGACACTGCGGTTTACCATCAAGGTTTGTTCAAGCAGGGTCCTTTGGCTAATAGCACATTATTGTGATGTTGCATGAATCAATCTAATATTTAGGTTTCTTACAATTTGGTCTTGCACATGTAGGTCCTGCTGTCAGAGGCTTAGACCCATTGTTCGACCCATTTTTCATATGGGGAAATGAGATGTCCATGAATATCAGTGAAGTTAAGAAACTCGGAAAGATTGTTAGGATGAAGAAACTTGCGACGAATAACAACAAGATCTTTGTTTGCACAATGAAGAAGACATTAGTAAACTATAGGATGGTACTAACTCTTTTACCTTGTTTTTACCCTTGCGCCATTTCAAAATTTATAACAGCGATTTATGCATAGCTTTGTTTTCAGTACTTTCCAAAGCACTTCACCGATGATTACCTCTCAAACCACCTGCATGGTCAAGAGGCGAGGAAGATATTCATTCAACACCCACAGTACAATATTGAAGTCTTGCTAAAGAGGACGAAGGTTGGGCGGGCAATTATCCATAGCCACTAACCTAAAGTTGCAAGGACATTCAACATCCCTAAAGGCTCAATATTTGCCTTCCGCTTCTGCAGTTTCCCAAATGCGATGCATCTGTCTATTTACCGTGTATGATGATTCTTTCCAAAGGTTTTTGATGCTGCATGTGAAACTTGGTGCTGTAATGTAATGGTGTAACTGAGTGCCGAAGCTATCTGATGTAATTCTGGTTGCTGTTATATGGATATGAAATATCTGGTGTGTTTTATAAGAAATATAAATTTGATTAGTACATGGATTATCAATAATAGGCTAATTACCCTGCTTATTGGGGTTTTCTATTGCAGACGGTTACTTAGAAAGCACCATGGGCGATGAACTCAAACAACCCACACGGTTTTAGAAAGTAGGCGTGTTCGATCAACTAACAATCACACATGGCTTCCGGCAGCGAACTGTTTGCATTAGGCCACCTTGCACAAACATTTCCACACAAAGACCTGTGTGTGATATACATACCTACAAAAATGTTTTTCTAGGATTCACCGTATGGGATGTACATACCTACGGAAATGATTGGGTTTCGGTGCCTCGCCCGATCGCACACGAGCTCATTTGGTGTCCCAGGAGGGCCTATCCCCGATGGTTTCTGGGTCGTGTGGGAAGGACCCCCCTATCGCCCACACTCACTTGGCGATGGTTCCAAATGCCGTCGCGGAAAGGGGTTAAAAAGCATTTGTATATAGCATGTCGTTGTAACAGTGTAAGGGAATGCATTGTGGAGTAGTTATTAGATGATGGGTTGCGAGAATGACAGAAGCTTAAGCCCTAGTTTGTGCGCTATTCCGTAAGGGACCGATTGGATCCAAAAGTTTAATGCTTTGGTTAGAATTTATTCTTAATACCTTTCTCATAGTTGCGGATGCTTGGGAGGGGGTTAATCATAAGTAGGAGGTTTGCTCAAGTAAGAACAACACCTAAGCACCGGTCCACCCACATACCAAATTATCAAAGTAGCTGTCGGATCTCGGGTTCCGGCAAACCCTTAAGGTTCGAACTCTGGGTGCACGCAAAGTTCTTTCCCTCCTACTGATCCACGGCCTAGCTGGCTAAGATCTCGCGGACGAACTCGGCGAACTCACGGCACAAGGGACACAAGATTTATACTGGTTTGGGCCACTGTTGTGGTGTAATATCCTACCCAGTGTGTGGTGGTGGATTGCCTCTTGGGCTGATGATGAATAGTACAAGGAGAAGAACAGCCTCCTAAGGTTGAGGTGTTCTTGTGCTTGATGAACTTGTGTGGGTGAGGGTTTGATCATCTCAGGCTTGCTTGCCAGTTCTGAACTCTATCCCCTCTATGGTAGTGGCTAGTTCTATTTATACAGGCCCTGGTCCTCTCCCCAAATATTGAGCGGGAAGGGAGCCAACAACGGCCAATTTGGAAGGGGACAACTAGTACAACTTATCCTGACAAAAGTAGTCTTCGCCTGCAAAAGAGTCTAGTGGTGACGCCGTCTTGGGCTCCACGGTGACCTCCGTCTTGCTGTCCTCATGGTCTTGGTCTCGTTACACTGATATGGAAACCTTTGCTTGATGCCTCGGTACTCCGCGCCTGTGCTTTCCCCCTTGGCACCAAAGAGGAAACAAGGACGTTGCACGCGCTGGCGCCCTCCTAGCGCCCGCCTGATCCTGATCGTCATGGCTCACGTCACGAGAGCCTCGCGATGTTTGCCCCGCCTTGATATCTCCGCTCCTCGTGAGCCTGCCTGGCGAGGCCGCTCTTGAGGAGGTCTTGCGTCGCCCGCCTCGCGAGGCTTGGCCCCTCGCGAGGGTCTTGAATGCCTTGTTTATGAATATGGGCCGTACAGGCCTGCTCGCTTAGCCACGCCGTCGGCCGCAGGCAGGCAAGTCTGGGGACCCCCATTCCCAGAACACCGACAGTAGCCCCCGGGCCCAAGGCAAGCTCGGGCTTGGCTTCGAGGCAAAGCTAAAGGTCAAGCGCGGAGCGCCACGGGCCCCAAAAGCCTACGGCCTTGGTCAACGCGTGGCGGTTTATTGGATGTGGGCGTCTCCGCTTCCCCACGCTGCCTTATAATCCGCCTGGCTACGTGGCCCCCGCAACCTACACAGTTATTCCTCCATTGCTCGCGCCTTTGCTTCCCCAATCTCTCTGCTTCCTCGAGTCTCTACTTCTCCTTTCCAATCTGACCTGCCTCCTACCCGCTTCATCGCCATGGCGCCGAAACAAGCAGACAAGGGGAAGAAGCCCCTGTCCTTGCCGAGTGAGCCTCCAGCCGCCGAGCCCGCGGTCGGCCGAACCTTGGTGCTCAACGACGAGGCCATGGACAAGGTGCGTCTCGCGTCCGTATTGCCTGGGCAACCACCGAGGTCCTGATCTTTATCGATGCCCTTTGGGCTGGCCCGATTCCTCCTTTCTACGCCTTATTCAATGCGGTGCTTGAGCATTATCAGATCCACATGCTGCATCTCGACCCTCAATCCGTGACTCTCCTTGCCGTCTTTGCCTATGTGTGTGAAGCCATGGTGGGCATTGCTCCTTCTGTGGCCCTCCTCCGCCATTTCTTGTCATTGCATCTGATTGACCCTCGGCAAAGCTCAGGGTGCGTGAGCTTCCAAGCCGTGGCCGCGACAGCGGGCGCGGGGATCGACTTCGAGCTTCCTCCATCCACGAGCGAGTTTCGGACACGGTGGGTGTTTGTCGATGCCGGTGTGCTCAGCCCCCTGCTCCACGCCCCGTCAGCGGCTGCCGTTTCCCACTCCGGTTGGGGCCACGAGAGGCTCGTGAACCCCCGTCTTGTTCCCGTCTGGGCCAGGCTGAGGAGGCTGAAGGACCACGGTGTGACCGCGCCTATGGTGGTGAAGGAATTCGTCAAGCGCCGGATTGTTCGCTGGATCATTTCGCTTCACCGCCATTCTCGCCCGATGTGGACTTTGCTCAGCAGCCAAGACCATATGAGGTTTCAGGAGTCCGGGCTCCCCCTCGGGACGCGACAAACGGTGCTCGAGGTCCTGACGGGTGTCCCTTTGCTGGACGACTTGCCTGGGAATAACTGTCTGCTGTACCGCTACAAGAACAAGGCTGAATTTGCAGGGAGCATGCCTCCCTTTGATGAGTGGGGGCTGTGTCCGGACTGCCTGGTGGGGTCCTGCGAGAACCCTGTCTGCGTAGTTCCCCTTCTCGCTGCCAGCACCGAGCTTGCCCCGAACGAGGGTGCAGGGGGGCAAGCGCAGCAAGAGGCTGGCGGCACGAGTGTTGACATGCGGACGCCGCCTGGGGATCCTGGGGCGTCGTCCTCAGGAACCCGTGATTCTGGGACATTGGTCGCCGAGGTGATGCAGCATGCGGCTCCCGAGGTTGAAACTCCGGAGGCCTCGGGAGGTCGCGGCGAGTCGGCGCCCAGCTGCTCTCCGCAGCCAAGCACTCCTGAAGTTGTTCTCCCGAGTGCTTCTCCGGATGCACCCCATACTGGCCGCCACGTTCAGCGCTTCGGCCGGCTTTGCATGGACTTCAAGGAACTCCGCAAGAGGAAAGGATCTCCGGGCGGCAGCGGTATCTTCGGGCCATTGAAGCGTTGGAAGTACATCATTGTTGACGAGTAAGTTCTGCACCTTGTTGTTTCTTGATTGCTGCTTTCCTTTCTGATGCTAGCTCTTCAGAAACCCTTCTGCCAGGGCTGTTGAGCCCTCCGAGAAGCAATCCCTGCCTTCCTCGGCACCCCCGTTGGCCTTGTGCAGCCCGAGCCTGCATGCCGCGCCCAGAGCTGGGCCGGCCGAGGGGGTGCCCTCGCCTTCATGGCGCCTCAAATCTGCGGCTCCATTGCCCTTCCTTCACGGTCTTGCTTGGAGCTTGGCGGGCGTTCCTTGGACTCCTCCTATGGTTATGGACATCAACTGGTTGGATTCGGTCTTCTGCTCCTCCTCAAGCAGCGGGCCCCGACTGGCCGGGGCCCCTCGTGAGGTCGGGTCAGCACCAGGAGCGGCCCCAACCCCCAGCCCCCTGCTGAGAGGGCCGGGGGTGTGCCGCACCACGTCCCGCCTGCAGCCCCCGTGGCAGAGGACGAGGTGGGGCGTGCACTGGAGTTCGAGCGCGGGCGGAGCGTCGTTCGTCATGAGCTCTTCCAGAAAGCGATGTCGCGATGAGCCGACTTGGTGAAGAACTCGCAAGCGTCGACTCGTGTCTTGCGGCCAAAGGTCTTCGGCTGGTGGAGGAACGGTGTAAGCTGAGGGTGGCCATCAACCTTGGCCGCTACCAGCGTGATCTTGACAATGCGAAGGCTGAGGCGTCCCTCAAGATTTCCCGTGAGGCTTGCTCCCGAGCCTTGGAGGAGGCTCGCGAGGCTGACCGTCGTCACGAGGCTGCACAGAAGCGCGCGTGGGAGCTCCAAGCTTGGAGAGCGTCCCTCAAGCGTCAGGTGGAGGCACGCAGAGCCGCCCTTGCGTCGCTGAGGGGGACGCCCGTAGAGGAAGAGGAGGTCCGGAAGCGCAAGGAGGCGCTGGCTCTAGAAGTCGTGGAGCGCAGCCTTGAGCTCGAGCAACTGGAGACGAGGGAGCGTCAAGTTGCTCAGGCGAAAGATGCTGTTGGGGCTCGCGAGGCCAAGGTCCAGGAGGAAGTCAACCGCTAGGTGGCCGAGGTTCACGCGGATCTTGAGTCGGTACGACCTGAAGCTGAAGCTTGCAGGAACTGAGGCGGCGGGCAGGACCGCCGCTCTCAGGCCCAGGTTAGACGAGGCGGAGTGGCGTGGGGAGGCCACGGCTGCCGCCTTGGTCACGGTGTAGGTGGACTTGGCCTCCACCTGCGCCGAGCTGCTTTTGCTTCAGAAACGGGTTGATGACGCCGAGGCCATCGCGCGGCAAAACAGGGAGGAAGTGCTTCAACGGCGGACGCTGGAGCGCGAGCATGCCCCCATGCTTGAGGACCTCCAGAATAGGGCTAATACCGCCTTGGGCATCATTTGCGACGAGAATGCGTAGATCCCTCACTCGAACGACTACACCAGCCACCTGATCTTCTTCACTAACGTGGCGACGCGCCTGGAAGCCCGGTCCGATAGGGCTCGCCAGATCTTGGAGGAGAGAAGTCGGGGCCTTCTTGGGCGCACATTCTCGCGTGTCTTCAGCCATCTCCGGAACACCTTCCCCGACTTCGACTTCGACGCCGCCATTGCCCCCGTACCACAGGCCATCCGGGGCGACCTGGTGCAGTGGGTGTAGGACAACATGGATGCGCTGGTTAGAGCCTTTGCTTCTGATGATGACGCGGTGGTGGTCATCGCAGACGAAGGCGGCATGGTTGACGATGGCGATGGAGGCGTCGCTGAAGGCGGCGATGGTGCCGGTCAAGACGATGACGACGTGAGTGACGCATCCGAGGGCGATGTAGCGAGTGACATATCTGGCTGATCCCATGTTCTCCTATCGTTTTATCCTATACGCAAAAGTCAAGCGTGGCCCCTAAAGGTTGTGAGAGAATTTTGAGAGGGGGAGCCCCTCATGCAAGCAGATCAACGCCTTTACTCTTTTGTGTTGAGCTGAATGTGTATCTCTGTGATTTCACGTGTCTGGCAGTGAGTTTGCAGCATCAGCTTACCTTGGTCGTGGTTTGCTTCGAACGGGACCGTGAGGCCTTGAGCTCCTGTGTAATTCCTGAAGGGCCCGCAGACTCACCCGGGCGGGCCTCGCAAGAATGAGGTGCCGATAATGGTATCGGCGCGCGTGTTGCGTGTGCTGCACCCAGCCCCGCTCGCTAGGGGCCCACGCGGGGGAGGTGATGATTGCGTGCTTCATGACAAAGCAATAACCAGACAACAAGAAATCACTCAAACGAGAAAAGGCACCCCCCGCGTGTATCAACAAAAACTCAACTTCAACTTAAATCCAAATCCAAAGGGCAAGGCTACAGAAAAAGGGTATCGAAGCAAATGGCCGTGCCCGGCGCCTAGTCTAGTCTTCGGGTCTTCAAGTCTTCTCACCAGTGCGGAGCTAAGTCCTGCCACTAGGCGTGGGAGGGAGCCCCAGGGCCTGAGGCTGGCACCCCTGAGTCTCCGGGGCGTGTACAGCCCCACTCATTATTACGTGAGAGTGTCACGGGCGGCGATCTTCACATGCATTGGGCCTTCTTCACAGGTACTGGCCTTGCTTCATATCGCCAGACGAGGGCCCCGCCTTGCCACCCTCGACCACCTTTGATCCTACCAGCAACCAGGATGGCACAAAGGGGGGAAAGGGGATGCCAGCAGCGCCCTCGGCGACCACGGGTCCTCTGCCAAGGGAAGGCTCGCCGATGCCTCCCCGGCAGAGGGCCTACCTCCGGGTGTCGCCTGGCTTCGCATGACATGGGGGGGCCCTGCTCCTGGCTCCCTCCTTGCAGCCCCCAGCGTGTTTCCCCTGGCGGAAGGGGTGTTGCTGCACCGGGGTCATCGTCCGAGGCTACGATCCTGTTCACTGGCAGCCCATGGTTAGCGTAAGCTTGCTCCTGAGAGATTAGCGGTACCCTGTAGCTGTTGTTGCAGGCGCGGTCGTTGCGGATCCCCGTCGGCTCCTAGAAGGATTCAACTTCTAGCACCCCTTCTTCCCAATCTTCTCCAAGGAACGAACCAGGGTCGTCCTCCGATGCGTACTCCTGATCCATCATGCGGGGCACGTAGGCTTCCGGGACTGTTACCCCGAACACCTCACCGTAGTGCCCCACACTCCATGTTACCCGGCCCAGCGCGGCATCCTGAGGATGGTGGTGCGACATTTCACCGAGACCATGGGAGGCGACGCTTGCGCCCATGCTTGCCGTAGGCGGAACGGGGGCGACGGGGCCCCGGCACCGCCGACCGTGCTGGTGTTGGCGAAGTCCCTTGGCACACCTGAGGGCGCGTGGTTGTGGCAAGGCTCGCCGAGAGATCCCGTAGTGGCCTCAGAAGGAAGTTGATAGCAGAAGGGCAGCAGCTCGGCGACGCCTTCCAGCAGTGCATCCCGGCCGCTCTCCATCAGCCGGCACCGCAGCCGCTCTCGTGCCATCGTGAGTGCTGCCCGCATGTTCGCCTGCTCCCGCCGTGTGTGCGGCGCCGTTGCTGCGGCGTGGCTTGCTACCCTTGCAGCGCCCCGCCATGCCGGCCGCGCCCCGTTGCGTTAGGCGGCGTTCAGGCTCCCTGGAGCGTGGCTCTGAGGTCTTCATGGGCAGGTGGCGCCGCCCGGGCCGGCCAGGCTGCCCAGCGGTCGGAACCAGCCCCTCGGTCGTCGGACATCGTGGCCGCGGAGTGCCGGCGGGCCGATTGGCGGAGAAGAAGCTCCATCGCACCGCTACCTGGCGCGCCAAATGTTGGATCTCGGGTTCCGGCAAAACCCTTAAGGTTCGAACTCTGTGGTGCGCGAAGTTCTTTTCCTTCCACCGATCCACGCCCTAGCTCGCTAAGATCTCGCGGACGAACTCGGCGAACTCACGGCACAAGGGACACAAGATTTATACTGGTTCGGGCCACTGTTGTGGTGTAATACCCTACTCCATTGTGTGGTGGTGGATTGCCTCTTGGGCTGATGATGAATAGTACAAGGAGAAGAACAACCTCCTGAGGTTGAGGTGTTCTTGTGCTTGGCGAACTTGTGTGGGTGAGGGTTCGATCAGCTCAGGCTTGCCTGCTAGTTCTGAACTCTATCCCCTCTATGGTAGTGGCTAGTTCTATTTATAGAGGCCTTGGTCCTCTCCCAAATATTGAGCGGGAATGGAGCCAACAACGGCCAATTTGAAACAAGACAGCTAGTACAGCTTATCCTGACAAAAGTAGTCTTCGCCTGCAAAAGACTCTGGTGGTGACGCCGTCTTGGGCTCCATGGTGACCTCCATCTTGCTGTCCTCATGGTCTTGGTCTCATTGCACTAATATGGAAACCTTTGCTTGATGCCTCGGTACTCCGCGCCTGCGCTTGCCCCCTTGGCACCAAAGAGGAAACAAGGACGTTGTGCGCGCTGGCGCCCGCCTAGTCCTGATCGTCAAGGCTCACGTCACGAGAGCCTCGCGAGGTTTTCCCCGCCTTGATATCTCCGCTCCTCGTGTGCCTTCCTGGCGAGGCCGCTCCTGAGGAGTTCTTGCGTCGCCCGCCTCGCGAGGCTTGGCCCCTCGCGAGGGTCTTTAATGCCTTGTTGATGAAGATGGGCCATACGAGCCTGCTCGCATAGCCATGCCGCGGGCCGCAGGCAGGCAAGTCTAGGGACCCCCGTTCCTAGAACGCCGACAGTAGCGAACACGAATCAAACCAACATGATGAAAGCGACTAGATGAAATTCCCGTGTACCCTCAAGAACGCTTTGCTAATTATAAGAAACCGTTTTGGCCTGTCCTTTGCTTCAAAAGGATTGGGCTACCTTGCTGCACTTTTGTTATTATTATCGTTACTTGCTCGTTACAAATTATCTTGCTATCAAACTACTTTGTTACTTACAATTTCAGCACTTGCAAACATTACCTTGCTGAAAACCACTTGTCATTTCCTTCTGCTCTTTGTTGGGTTCGACACTCTCACTTATTGAGAATTCTACAATTGATACCATATACTTGTGGGTCATCAAGGCTATTTTTTGGCACCATTTCCGGGGAAGCGCTCTTGTTAAGTGGAAATTGGTAAGGAAAAATTATTACTACGTGCTGAAATTTATTGTTGCTTGTCACTATGGAAAACAATCCTTTGAGGGGTTTGTTTGGGGTATCTTCACCTTGACCAGAACCACAATTAGCTACCCCTCAACCTACTGCACCTACTGAAAATATTGAATATGAAATTCCTTCAGGTATGATAGAACAACTGCTAGCTAATCCTTATGCAGGAGATGGAACCGAACATCCTGATATGCACTTGATATATTTAGAAGAAATTTGTGGATTGTTTAAGCTTGCAGGTTTACCAGGAGATAAAGTTAAGAAGAAGGTTTTCCCTTTATCTTTGAAGAGAAAAGCATTATCATGGTATAGGCTATGCGATGATATTGGATCTTGGAATTGGAATCGTTTGAAATTGGAGTTCCACCAAAAAAATTATCCTACGCATCTAGTTCATTGTGATCGGAATTACATATATAATTTTTGGCCTTGTGAAGGAGAAAGTATCGCTCTAGCTTGGGGGAGGCTTAAGTCAATGTTATATCCATGTCCCAATCATGAGCTCCCAAGAGAAATTATTAGCCAGAATTTTTATGCTCGGCTTTCTCATAATGATCGATCCATGCCTGATTCTTCTTCTGCTGGTTCTTTTATAAAGAAGACTTTTGAATTCTGATGCGACCTTTTGGAAAGGATTAAATGCAACTCTAAAGATTGGGAACTCGATGAAGGTAAAGATTCAGGTATTAAGCTGAAGTATGATTGTGTTAAATCTTTTATGAATACCGATGCTTTTCAAAAGTTTAGCACTAAATATGGACTTGACTATGAGATAGTAGCCTCCTTTTTGTGAATCATTTGCTACTCATGTTGATCTCCCTAAGGATAAGTGGTTTAAATATCACCCACCTATTAAATAAGAAATTAAAGAACCGGCACTATCTAAAGAGGAAACTATACTTTATAATGTTGATCCACTTGTTCCTAGTGCTTATATTGAGAAACCACCTTTCCCTGTTAGAATGAAGGAACATGCTAAAGTTTCAACTGTGGTCCACAAAATTATATTAGAACACCTAAACCTGATGAACAAATCAAAGTAGAACCTAGTGTTGCTATGGTTAAGGATATCTTGGAAGAAAATATAGATGGGCATGTTATTTACTTATGAGAAGAAGCTTCTAGAATTGCTAAACCCGATAAAATGGATAATCATAGACCTGTTGTTGGCATGCCCGTTTTCTCAGTTAAAATAGGAGATCACTGTTATCATGGTTTATGCGACATAGGTGCTAGCGTGAGTGCTATTCCCTTTACTTTATATCAAGAAATTATGACTGACATAGCACCCGCAGAGATAGAGGACATAGATGTCACTATTAAACTTACTAATAGAGACACCATTTCACCAATTGGGATTGTTAGAGATGTTGAAGTCTTATGTGGGAAAATAAAATACCCTACTGATTGTCTTGTTCTTGGTTCCCCGCAAGATGATTTTTGTCTCATTATTGTTGGTAGACCTTTTTTGAACACCGTTAATGCTAAAATAGATTGTGAGAAGCAAACTGTCTGTGTTAGCTTTGGTGATGAGTCTCATGAGTTTCATTTTTCCAAGTTTAGTAGAAAATCTCATAAAAAAGAATTGCCTAGTAAGGATGAAATAATTGGTCTTGCTTCTATTGTTTTGCCTCCTACTGATCCTCTAGAACAATATCTGGTAGACCATGAAAATGATTTACATATGCATGAAAGAAATGAAATAGATAAGATTTTCTTCAAACAACGTCCTCTGCTTAAACACATTTTGCCTATTGAAACTCTAGGAGGTCCTCCTCCACCGCCTATTGAAACTCTAGGAGGTCCTCCTCCACCTAAAGGTGATCCTGTGTTTGAATAAAACAATTGCTAGACACTTTCAAACATGCTTATCTTGATGAGAAGAAGATATATCATGTTATTATTAGTGCTAACCTTTCAGAACATGAAGAAGAAAGATTATTGAAAGTTCTAAGGAAGCACCGAGCTGCTATTGGATATACTCTTGATAATTTAAAGGGCATTAGTCCCACTCTATGTCAGCACATGATTAATATGGAACCTGATGCTAAACCCCTTGTTGATCACCAATGTCGGTTAAATCCAAAGATGGAAGAAGTGGTAAGAACGGAAATATTAAAACTTCTGGAAGAAGGTATAATCTATCCTATAGCTGCTAGTAGATGGGTAAGTCATGTTCATTGTGTCCCTAAGAAAGGAGGTATTACTGTTGTTCCTAATGATAAGAATGAACTTATTCCACAAAGAATTGTTACAGGCTATAGAATGATAATTGATTTTAGAAAATTGAACAAAGCAACTAGAAAAGATCATTACCCTCTGCCTTTTATTGACCAAATGCTAGAAAGATTATCTAAGAACACACATTTTTGCTTCCTTGATGGATATTCTGGTTTTTCACAAATACTTGTTTCTCAACCTGATCAAGAAAAGACTACTTTTACTTGCCCTTTTTGGAACTTATGCTTATAGACGTATGCCTTTTGGTTTATGCAATGCACCTGCTACCTTTCAAAGATGTTTGCCTGCTATATTCTCTGACTTTTGTGAAAATATTGTTGAGGTTTTCATGGATGACTTTTCTGTTTATGGGAAGTCTTTTGATGATTGTTTAAGCAATCTTGATCGAGTTTTGCAGAGATGTGAACAAACAAATCTTGTCTTGAATTGGGAGAAGTGCCACTTTATGGTTAATGATGGTATTGTCTTGGGCCATAAAATTTCTGAAAGAGGTATTGAAGTGGACAAAGCTAATGTTGATGCAATTGAGAAAATGCCATGTCCTAAAGATATCAAAGGTATTCGTAGTTTCCTAGGTCATGTTGGTTTCTAAAGGAGAATTATCAAAGACTTTTCTAAAATTTCTAGGCCCCTTACAAATCTTTTGTAAAAGGATGTCCCTTTTGTTTTTGATGATGATTGTTTAGAAGCCTTCGAAACACTCAAGAAAGCCTTATTTTCTGCACCTATTGTTCAACCACCTGATTGGAACTTACCTTTTGAAATTATGTGTGATGCTAGTGATTATAAGTACAAAAAAAGACACAGCCGTGACATTTTGGGCCGAACGAAAAAAATATTTGTCATACTTATGACACTTCTATGATGATAATTGTGACAAAACCCGGTATCATCATAGATGTGGTGGGCTCCTACTTCTATGACAAAAAATCATGACAGAAAATGGGCTTTTCGTCTTGGGCGGGCCGGAGACGCAGCTGCATGACATTCTTTGGGCTGTCCATGACGGAAAAAACCATGGTAGAAGCAAGGGCTAGGAAAATATCGGGGTGTTCCCGGTTACGGTGGGTGGTCGTGGCCGAGTGATGCACGGAGATTTGCGCGTTTCTCTCATACACGCATGCGTGTGGGTGCGAGGCATTGGCCTCTAACTGAACCCGAGCGAGGTGTTCGCCTACTGAACCCAAGCGATTGCACTGCAGGCTACGCGTTACTGAACCCGAGCGATCGATCAATGGCTGTTAACTGAACCCGATCGAGCGATTCCTTTGCTACTACTGCTAACTGAAGCTGATCGATGCTGCCTCTGGATGAACAGTGAGCGTTGCTGGGGG
>NC_041384.1:597924844-597941468 GCF_002162155.2 Triticum dicoccoides
ATAGTTCTCGGTGGGGGTGGACGAACAGGACCCCGTGGTGTTGCCTCTGGATGAACAGGACCCCGATCGATCGAGCCGGTTAGGGCTGGTTGAACAGGACCCCGTGGATGGCTGGATGAACAGGACCACCCCGTGGAGGGCTGGATGAACAGTAGCCCATGGAGGGGTGATTGAACAGGAGCTCGTGGACAGGGCTGGTTGAACAGTAGCCGGTGGAGTAGCGCGCATTGGAGGCTGGATGAATAGGAGCCCGTGGATGAACAGTCGCAGGTGGAGGCTGGAGGATGTCGATGGTGGATGAACAGTAGCCCGTGGAGCAGGAGGGGGTCGACGGTGGAGATGAACAGTATCCCGTGGAGTCCGGTTTTGCGGTACACCACTCCCCTCCCGATGAACAGGACCCCCGTTTCGACCGTAGTGCTCCAACACAAGTCCGTTTCCTCCATTTTGCAGTACGCCACACCCCTCCCGATCAACAGGACCCCGTTTCGACCATAGGAGGTCCGTTTCCTCAGTTTTGCGGTACGCCAGACCCCTCCCAATGAACAGGATCCCGTTTCGAACGTGGCCGGTTGAACACAAGGCCGTTTCCTTCATTGTGCGGTATGCCAGGCCTCGTTTCCATTGGCTGTTCCGTCCAAGCCAGTTGGCTCCCACGCATTCCATTGCCTTGCGATGAACACAACACATTCCGTTGCCTCCCCATGAACACGACGACGACGCAGTTTCTCCGTTCCGACCCAGCCATGTACACATGCCCTGGCCGTACGTATGCGTGAGTAGGCGTTCGAGACCCCGCCCGTATGTACGTACGTGGCCATATTTACTTTCTTGCACCCTGGCCACTGTACGTACGTGTACATGCTACGTGCGCGCCTCTACTACGACACATGCATGCCTCTACATCAACCAGTATGTACGTACACGTTCGCGACTAGAATGACAACGTTACGTACGCTTCGACCATGTGGGTCCCGACTGTCAGGCACTTCCTTGTGTGCGAAGATGTAGCTGGTGGGTCCCAGCAGTCAGGGGGCGAATCATTTTTTTTGCCCGGACGCACTTCCTTGCGTGCGAAGATGTAGCTGGTAGGTCCTAGCAGTCAGGGGGGAAACGTTGTTTTCGCGAAATATGGTTGCCCGTCTGGTGGGTCCCAGATGTTAGGTGGAGGAATCATTATTTTCCGCGTAATAAGGAGGCATTTCCTTGCGTGCGATCGTGGACCCAGCTGTTAGCCTCTCCATGTATAGTCCACTTTAGATGCATGCCGGTCGTTGACCATGTTGACCAGGCCGCGCCGAGAGCACCAGGGCAGTGGACGACGACGAGGCCTAGGAAGGGAATGACATGGAGCCAGGGAAGACTCGACAGTTGTTTCCCACGCGGAGGGGAGTACGACTGTATGAGGGTTTACTTGTTCGTCTGCCGTCGCCAGAGAATAACAGCTGGTGTGGGTGAGTAGAGGGATGGCTAGGCCAGCGATGGGAGTACGATGGGGCGGTGAGGCCTGCGCGGCAGCACAGCCGGCCCTAGGGAGGAGGGAGCAGGCAGTCCGCTGGCGCTTGCTTGAGCGGCTGGAGCAGGAAGAGCAGAGAATGAAGAAGCACGACGTCGTTGGATGGACATCCAACAGTCACTGCTTGTGTGTCAACCTTTTTTTTGAAAGCCTCAAATCTGTGGAAAAAAGCATACAACCCACCTGCCATTATTTCTAATAATTTACAGCCCATTTGCTAATTCTTAAGGTTTTTTGGAGCCCATATTCTTTTTATTAGCATTACAACCCATATTGTGGCCACGGTTAAAAAATTATATGAAATTTCCCGAACTGTTTTTAATGCTGACATTTCAAGTCACATTCAAACTGATTTTAAAAATAAATGTATATCAATATAAAATCCAACAAATTGTCCATGCATAAAAATAAATGCAATTTAAAATCTTAAAATGAAAAAAAATGAAATTTGAAACTAATTGCCGGTTTGATGTGTTTTAAAAATGTATAACCCATTTATCATTACTGATAGGACATTTTCTCGGCCAGCCGAATGAAGCTCTCCTCATCTTGAAAGATTTGCAGCCCAAAAGGCCTGACAAAGTGACTTGCTTGGCAAATCACAAAAAAACTGGGTTGTGGCCATGGACCCAGCTGCGGCCATGGACCCAGCTGTCAGCCTCTCCATGTACAGTACTCTTCCGATGGAAGTCGGTCGTTGACCATATTGACCACACCGCGTCGAGAGCACCAAGGTGGTGACGACGGCGCGACCTAGGAAGGGGACGACGTGGATCCAGGGAAGACGCGGCAGTGGATGCCCATGCGGAGAGGAGTACGAGGGTTCACTGGTTCGGCTGCGGTGTGAGGCTGCCGTCGCCGCAGAATAACAGGGGGTGTGGGTGAGTAGAGGGATGCCCTGGCCAGCGATGGGAGTAGTAGGGGGCGGTGAGGCCTCCGCGGCATCACAGCCAGCCATGGGAGGCAGGAGCACGTGGCACGACCGGTGCTGGTTTCGGCAGCTGGAGCAAGAAGACCAGAGGTTGAAGAAGCACTACGGCCGTTCGATGAAGATCATATAGTAACTGGAGCTAGAATCTTTCATATTGACTAAGTTGACAAAGCCCTTCGTCCACATCAACTTGGTAGGCCCACAAGTCAGCCTCCCACTATGCTGGGTTCCAGCTGGCAGGGGGAGTATTCATTTTTTTGTGCGTAATAAGGAGGCACTTCCTTGCATGAGAAGATAGCTGGTGGGTCCGACCTGTCAGTGGGAGGCACATTTTTTCGCGAAATATAGAGGCCCTTCTGGTGGGTCCAGGATGTCAGGTGGAGGAATCAAAGACTTGAGAAGGCGTACAGAACAAGCTAGTGTACCAGTAAAGAGATGTTGCTGAGTTTTAGAAAAAAGAGAGACGTGCTCCTGTAGCTGGTTCAAATCCAAACCTAGACTATGAATACATATGGTGCTATGCTACTCTGCAAGTAATGAAACTGACATATCCAACGTTCGCTTCTCCTCTTCTCTACTTACTCTGCCTAGCATCAGAAGCTCTGGCCGCAGCAACCATGTCCGCTGGTTGCTCGTCCACCTGCTCTTCAGCAGGCAACAACCAGATATGCTCCAAGTCGCCACCCGTACCATCTCTTGTGAGTCTCATCACACCCCCGTAGGCACGTCCACCGCAGCCAGTTGCTCATCGCAATCCACTGCTGTTGGTGTGGTGCCACTGCTGCAAATCACGTAGAGTCATCCGTCGCATCTCAACCAGAATCCTCAACCCTGGCCGAGTCTTCTACAAATGCCCGAATCATGGGTTAATAATATGCATAAGTGTTGTTCTGCTTCTTTTAGTTGCTGATTTTTTAATAGTTTGGTTGATGATCTTCCAATTTGATTCGTGCAAAAAAGGGAAGATTCATGTGATTTGTATTTCTGGGAAGTTGTTGATGCGGGGGAGTGCAACTATGTTGATTATTTGGTTAGCTGAGGAATCCCAATACCAGCAGGTTGGGGTGTTGGACAAGTAACTGAAGGAACGGCAGAAGAGGAAGATGCAGAGCAGAAGGTTAAAGATGCAGTTCCTCTAATCATGGCCAAGCAACAGCTGCTGAACGGCCTTGACATCAATGAGGAGATGAAAGAGCTTGTGAAGGTAATGGGCAAAATTGATGTGCTCTGTAGGATGATTATCTCTTTATTTGCAGTGTATGTAGCACTCGTGATGTACTCAGTGGCTATGACATGACCACTTTGCTGAAACTAGTAATGAATGAAACCTGTGTAGCAGGTTGGGCGTAGTGTTGTGAACATCTAATGATTTCTATTAAAGGAAATCAGGGGGTATTCCCTTTTGCTCATAAATAAATAAATAGCAGAGGCCCTTTTGGTAATAAATAAATAAATTAGCAGAGGCCCTGTCGGGTCAGATTTGTTCTCATTCGAAGACGTCGAGCAAATTGTAGTCCAACAGCAAACAATGTCATCAAATTCAAGTTTCATAGCCAAATATGAGTACAACTAAACAACAATGTCATCATGTTTTAGTCGTCATACAATCATCAAACACAAATCAGCATACATAACAAGTGATGTTCTCACAGGAAAATATTAAACAACATATCAGGTTTCAGTTGTCATAGCAAACACAATTTCACATAGTATATAAAAAACATCTTCTGACAGGAAAATACGATAAAAGCAATGTAATCATCATCCACAGCAGCAGCGTCAACATCTTCGCCATGTGCATTAGTCTGAATCGTAATTCCCCATGATGTCATCTTCTTTTTCGTCCTCAACGTCCTCGAACGTTGGCTTCTTCTTGATCAACTCTTGTATGTCCACAACACGATAGGCAATCTTTTCGCCGGCATCATTGACGTGATGGTTCTCAAAGGTATTAGGAACATCTGCGTTATCTTGTACATCAGGATCAGTGTAAACATCATCTTGTTGTGCAACTTCATTAAACGAATTCCTCTGCTCAAACCTTTGCAATACTCTCCAATCATCGCTACGTGCAAATGTGTCTTCTAAGAAAAATATCTGTGTTGCTTGATTTGCCAAAATAAAAGGATCATTGGTCTGGTACGCCGCCTTGACATTGATGGATTTGAAATAATCATCAGCTTTGGGTTTTGTGATCCCAGAAAACAGGTTGTACCAACGACAACGCAATAGAACCGCACACCGATGATCCTCGAAACTGGAGATACACTGCAACTGAACAATGTCCGTTATGTTAGCATACATTTCAGTTGTCTCTTTGTCATACGTATCCGTGCTCATGATGGCACTGTTTTGTGTCTTCCTGCCTTCGTCTCGTGCAAGGCCGTTGTAGCACACATCTCCAACAACGCAAGATTCATAATGTCTTACCCGAGTATCAGGACCCATTGCTAGTGAATAAAGGGCATCATCAACTGCCTACCCATCCTCCCGCATCTTCTTAAACTATGGTTAGAAAATAGACAAGCTGATCATCTTATGTACTCAATATATTAAAAAAACTGACAGTGCAATTCAAAAGCTTACATGGCTCTTGAACCATTTCGCAAATCCTGCCATAACCAGTTTCTTAATGTTTCTTGGATTTTGTGGCAGTAACTCCTTTTTGTAGATGCTGCACAACGTAGTGATCGCGTCAAACATCTAAATATATAAGAATGTGCTACAAGTTTAGTAGAATACGATGTATAAGCTGCAGTACATAGCACTTACTTGATATAAGGTAGTATCTCAGGATAGTTATTCAACACATACCAAACCATTTTGTCCAAATCTTTAGGTTTGTCCTCTTGTCGACTCTTCCCTGTAACTCGAATAGAATAATCGAAAACATTGAGCCCGGGATTGTCTTCACCCACCTCTTTGCTAAGCTAATCAGTTGTTTCAATGTATTTTGAGCAGAATGTCAACGCTTCTGTAGCAATGTAGGCCTCTGCAATGGAACCCTTGGGTCTAGCTCTGTTCCTAACATAGCCCTTGAAAGTGCCTAGCCGCCTTTCAATTGGGAACATCCAGCCATACTGTACTGGACCTCTGAGTAGTGCCTCATCAGGTAGATGAACAGCAAAATGCACCATCACATCAAAGAAGGCTGGAGGATATATCTTCTCAAGGTCACATAGGATAGTTGGTATCTTGTCTCTATGACGCTCCAAAGCATCTATCCTGATATTTTTACTGCAGAGTTCCCTGAAGAATTGTCCCAACTCTACATCTGCTCTGTATAAGTCAGGGCGGCCCAATCCTCTAAGGATAATAGGTAAAACCGTTTGAAGTAGGACATGGCAGTCATGAGTTTTCAACCCTTGCACCTTGTTTCCATCTGCACTGACTCTCCTTTCAGGGTTGAAAGCAAATGCATGTGGGAATCTCACACGTGACAGGACCTCGCATAATTCTTTTCTTTTTACCTTGTCTAAGACATACGCAGGTGGTGCCATATCCCGTGGTTTACCTTCATCTTGCACCTGCAAATCCTGTCTGATACCCAGGTTTGTCATATCAGTCCTAGATTTTAAGGTATCTTTCATTTTGCACCTGCAAATCCTGTCTGCCCCCCCATCTAGGTTTCCACCCCTAGGGGTGGCGGCCAGCCCTAGATCCCATCTAGGGGGGCGGCCAAGGGGGGGAGAGAGGGAGGCGCACCACTAGGTGGGCCTTAGGCCCACCTGAGCCTAGGGTTTGCCCCCTTCCACTCTCCCTTGCGCCTTGGGCCTTGGTGGGGGGCGCACCAGCCCACCTGGGGCTGGTCCCCTCCTACACTTGGCCCATGCAGCCCTCCGGGGCTGGTGGCCCCACTTGGTGGACCCCCGGGACCCTCCCGGTGGTCCCGGTACGTTACCGATAAACCCCGAAACTTTTCCGGCGACCAAAACAGGACTTCCCATATATAAATCTTTACCTCCGGACCATTCCGGAACTCCTCGTGACGTCCCGGATCTCATCCGGGACTCCGAACAACATTCGGTAACCACGTATATCTATTCCCTATAACCCTGGCGTCATCGAACCTTAAGTGTGTAGACCCTACGGGTTCGGGAACCATGCAGACATGACCGAGACGTTCTCCGGTCAATAACCAACAGCGGGATCTGGATACCCATGTTGGTTCCCACATGTTCCACGATGATCTCATCGGATGAATCATGATGTCGGGGATTCGATCAATCCCGTATACAATTCCCTTTGTCTAGCGGTACGATACTTGCCCGAGATTCGATCGTCGGTATCCCGATACCTTGTTCAATCTCGTTACCGGCAAGTCTCTTTACTCGTTCCGTAACACATCATCCCGTGATCAACTCCTTGATCACATTGTGCACATTATGATGATGTCCTACCGAGTGGGCCCAGAGATACCTCTCCGTCACACGGAGTGACAAATCCCAGTCTCGGTTCGTGCCAACCCAACAGACACTTTCGGAGATACCCGTAATGCACCTTTATAGCCACCCAGTTACGTTGTGACTTTTGGCACACCCAAAGTATTCCTACGGTATCCGGGAGTTGCACAATCTCATGGTCTAAGGAAATGATACTTGACATTAGAAAAGCTTTAGCATGCGAACTACACGATCTTGTGCTATGCTTAGGATTGGGTCTTGTCCATCACATCATTCTCCTAATGATGTGATCCCATCATCAATGACATCCGATGTCCATGGTCAGGAAACCGTAACCATCTATTGATCAACGAGCTAGTCAACTAGAGGCTTACTAGGGACATGGTGTTGTCTATGTATCCACACATGTATCTGAGTTTCCTATCAATACAATTCTAGCATGGATAATAAACGATTATCATGAACAAGGAAATATAATAATAATCAATTTATTATTGCCTCTAGGGCATATTTCCAACAGTCTCCCACTTGCACTAGAGTCAATAATCTAGTTCACATCGCCATGTGATTAACACTCACAGGTCACATCGCCATGTGACCAACATCCAAAGAGTTTACTAGTGTCGCTAAACTAGTTCACATCATCATGTGATTAAGACTCAATGAGTTCTGGGGTTTGATCATGTTTGGCTTGTGAGAGAGGTTTTAGTCAACGGGTCTGCAACAATCAGATCCGTATGTACTTTGCAAATCTCTAGGTCATATTATAAATGCTGCTTCCACGCTCCACTTGGAGCTATTCCAAATGGTTGCTCCACTATACGTATCCGGTTTGCTACTCAGAGTCATTCGGATAGGTGTTAAAGCTTGCATCAATCTAACCTTTTACGCCGAACTCTTTATCACCTCCATAATCGAGAAACATGTCCTTATTACTCCAAGGATAATTTTGACCGCTATCTAGTGATCCACTCCTGGATCACCTTTGTACCCTCTTGCCAGACATGTGGCAAGGCACACATCAGGTGCAGTACTCAGCATGGCATACCGTATAGAGCCTATGACAAAAGCATAGGGGACGACATTCATCCTTTCTCTTTCTTCTGCCGCGGTCGAGCTTTAAGTCTTAACTTCATACCTTACAACTCAGGCAAGAACTCCTTCTTTGACTGATCCATCTCCAACACCTTCAAGATCATGTCGGTATGTGCTCATTTGAAAGTACCATTAAGCGTTTTGATCTATCCTTATAGATCTTGATGCTCAATGTTCAAGTAGCTTAGTCCAGGCTTTCCATTGAAAAACACTTTCAAATAACCCTATATGCTTTCTAGAAATCCTACGTCATTTCTGATCCATAATATGTCAACAACATATACTCATCAGAAATTCTATAGTGCTCCCACTCACTTCTTTGGAAATACAAGTTTCTCATAAACTTTGTATAAACCCAAAATCTTTGATCATCTCATCAAAGCGTACATTCCAACTCCGAGATGCTTACTCCAGTCCTTAGAAGGATTGCTGGAGCTTTGCATACTTATTAGCATCTTTCAGGATTGACAAAACCTTCCGGTTGTATCACATACAACCTTTCCTCAAGAAAATCGTCGAGGAAACAATGTTTTGACATCCTATCTGCAAGATTTCATAAATAATGCAGTAATCGCTAATATAATTCCAACAGACTCTTAGCATCACTACGAGTGAGAAAGTCTCATCGTAGTCAACTCCTTGAACTTGTCGGAAAACATCTTAATGACAAGTCGAGCTTTCTTAATGGTGATACTTACCATCATTGTCCATCTTCCTTTTAAAATCCATATGTACCTAACAGCCTTACGACCATCAAGTAGTTCTTCCAAAGTCTACACTTTGTTTTCATACATGGATCCTTTCTCGGATTTTATGGCCTCGAGCCATTTATCGGAATTCAGGCCCACCATTGCTTCTCCATAGCTCGTAGGTTCATTGTTGTCTAGCAACATGACTTCCAAGATAGGATTACGTACCACTCTGAAGTAGTACGCATCCTTGTTATCTCACGAGGTTTGGTAGTGAATTGATCTGAAGTTTCATGATCACTATCATAAGCTTCCACTTCAATTGGTGTAGGTGCCACAGGAACAACTCCCTGTGCCCTGCCACACACTAGTTGAAGAGACGGTTCAATAACCTCATCAAGTCTCCACCATCCTCCCACTCAATTCTTTCGAGAGAAACTTTTCCTCGAGAAAGGACCCGATTCTAGAAACAATCCCTTATTGCTTTCGGATCTGAGACAGGAGGTATACCCAACTGTTTTGGGTGTCCTATGAAGATGCATTTATCTGCTTTGGGTTCGAGCTTATCAGCCTGAAACTTTTTCACATAAGCGTCGCAGCCCCAAACTTTTAAGAAATGACAGCTTAGGTTTCTCTGAACCATAGTTCATACGCTGTCATCTCATCGGAATTACGTGGTGCCCTATTTAAAGTGAATGTGATTGTCTCTAATGCCTAACCCATAAACTATCGTGGTAATTCGATAAGAGACATCATGGTATGCATCATATCCAATAGGGTGCAGTTATGATGTTCGGACACACCATCACACTATGGTGTTCTAGGCTGTATTAGTTGTGAAACAATTTCCACAATGTCTTAATTCTGTGCCAAACTCGTAATTCAGATATTCATCTCTATGATCATATCATAGATATTCTTGTCACGACGATCTTTCAACTTCACCCTGAAATTACTTGAACCTTTCAATAATTCAGACTCGTGATTCATCAAGTAAATATACTCAACATCTACTCAAATCATATGTGAAGTAAGAACATAACGATATCCACTACACGCCTCAGCACTCATTGGACTGCACACATCAAAATGTATTACTTCCAACAAGTTGCTTTCTAGTTCCATTTTACTGAAAACGAGGCTTTCAGTCATCTTGCCCATGTGGTATGATTTGCATGTCTCAAGTGATTCAAAATCAAGTGAGTCCAAACGGTCCATTCGCATGGAGTTTCTTCATGCATATACACCAATAGACATGGTTCGCATGTCTCAAACTTTTCAAAAAACGAGTGAGCCCAAAGATCCATCAACATGGAGCTTCTTCATGCGTTTTATACCGATATGACTTACGTGGCAGTGCCACAAGTAGGTGGTACTATCATTACGATCTTATATCTTTTGGCATGAACATGTGTATCACTACGATCGAGATTCAATAAACCATTCATTTTAGGTGCAAGACCATTGAAGGTATTATTCAAATAAACAGAGTAACCATTATTCTCCTTAAATGAATAACCGTATTGCGATAGACATAATCCAATCATGTCTATGTTCAACGCAAACACCAATCTCGATGGTAGAGGGAGCGTGCGATGTTTGATCACGTCAAGCTTGGAAAAACTTCCAACACATATTGCCAGCTCACCTTTAGCTAGTCTCCGTTTACTCCACAGCCTTTTATTTCGAGTTTACTAACATTTAGCAACTGAACCGGTATCTAATACCATGGTGCTACTAGGAGTACTAGTAAAGTACACATTAACACAATGTATATCCAATATACTCCTATCGACCTTGCCAGCCTTCTCATCTACCAAGTATCTAGGGTAATTCTGCTCCAGTGGCTGTTCCCCTTATTACAGAAGCACTTAGTCTCGGGTTTGGGTTCAACCTTGGGTTTCTTCACTAGAGCAGCAGCTGATTTGCTGTTTCATGAAGTATCCCTTCTTGCCCTTGCCCTTCTTGAAACTAGTGGTTTCACCAACCATCAACAATTGATGCTCCTTCTTGATTTCTACTTTTGTGGTGTCAAACATCGCGAATATCTCAAGGATCATCATATATGTCCCTGATATATTATAGTTCATCACGAAGCTCTAGCAGCTTGGTGGTAATGACTTCGGAGAAACATCACTATCTCATCTGGAAGATCAACTCCCACTCGATTCAAATGATTGTTGTACTCAGACAATCTGAGCACAAGCTCAACAATTGAGCTTTCCTCCCTTAGTTTGCAGGCTAAGAAAATCGTCGGAGGTCTTATACCTCTTGACGTGGGCACGAGCCTGAAATCCCAATTTAAGCCCTCGAAACATCTCATATCTTTCGCGACGTTTCAAAATGTCTTCTGTGCCTCAACTCTAAACCGTTCAACTGGACTATCACGTAGTTATCAAAATGTGTATGTCAGATGTTCGCAACATCCACAGACAACGTTCGAGGTTCAGCACACTGAGCGGTGCATTAAGGACATAAGCCTTCTATGAAGCAATGAGGACAATCCTCAGTTTACGGACCTAGTCCGCATAATTGCTACTATCAACTTTCAACTAAAATTTCTCTAGGAACATATCTAAACAGTAGAACTAAAGCGCGAGCTATGGCATAATTTGCGAAGACCTTTTGACTATGTTCAGGATAATTAAGTTCATCTTATGAACTCCCACTCAGATAGACATCCCTCTAGTCATCTAAGTGATTACATGATCCGAGTCAACTAGGCCGTGTCCGATCATCATGTGAGACGGACTAGTCAACATCGGTGAACATCTTCATGTTGATCGTATCTTCTATACGACTCATGTTCGACCTTTCGGTCTTCTATGTTCCGAGGCCATGTCTGTACATGCTAGGCTCGTCAAGTCAACCTAAGTGTTTGCATGTGTAAATCTGTCTTACACCCGTTGTATGTGAACGTTGGAATCTATCACACTCGATCATCACGTGGTGCTTCGAAACAACGAACTGTCGCAACGGTGCACAGTTAGGGGAAACACTTTCTTGAAATTATTATGAGGGATCATCTTATTTACTACCATCATTCTAAGTAAACAAGATGCATAAACATGATAAACATCACATGCAATCAAATAATAGTGACATGATATGGCCAATATCATATAGCTCCTTTGATCTCCATCTTGGGGCTCCATGATCATCTTGTCACCGGCATGACACCGTGATCTCCATCATCATGATCTCCATCATCGTGTCTTCTTGAAGTTGTCTCGTCATCTATTACTTCTACTACTATGGCTAACGCTTTAGTAATAAAGTAAAGTAATTACATGACGTTTAAGTTGACACGCAGGTCATAAATAAATAAAGACAACTCTTATGGCTCCTGCCGGTTGTCATACTCATCGACATGCAAGTCGTGATTCCTATTACAAGAACATGATCAATCTCATACATCACATATCATTCATCACATTCTTCTTGGCCATATCACATCACATAGCATACCCTGCAAAAAACAAGTTAGACGTCCTCTAATTGTTGTTTGCATGTTTTACGTGGCTGCTATGGGTTTCTAGCAAGAACGTTTCTTACCT
The DNA here is from genome assembly GCF_002162155.2 of Triticum dicoccoides. Taxonomy (NCBI): domain Eukaryota; kingdom Viridiplantae; phylum Streptophyta; class Magnoliopsida; order Poales; family Poaceae; genus Triticum; species Triticum dicoccoides. Next base: position 597,937,036 of record NC_041384.1, read on the forward strand.
ACGCAAAGACCACAACGTGATATGCCAATTGATATTTACCCTTCATAAGGACCCTTTTCATTGAATCCGATCCGACTAAAGTGGGAGAGACAGACACCCGCTAGCCACCTTATGCAACTAGTGCATGTCAGTCGGTGGAACCAGTCTCATGTAAGAGTATGTGTAAGGTCGGTCCGGGCCGCTTCATCCCACAATACTGTCGAAACAAGATTGGACTAGTAACGGTAAGCATATTGAACAAAATCAACGCCCACAACTACTTTGTGTTCTACTCGTGCATAGAATCTACGCAATAGACCTAGCTCATGATGCCACTGTTGGGGAACGTAGAAGAAATTCAAAATTTTCTTACGTGTCACCAAGATCTATCTATGGAGAAACCAGCAACGAGGTGAAGGAGAGAGCATCTACATACCCTTGTAGATCGCTATGCGGAAGCGTTCAAGAGAACGGGTTGAAGGAGTCGTACTCGTCGTGATCTAAATCACCGAAGATCCTAGTGCCGAACGGATGGCACCTCCGCGTTCAACACACGTACCGCCCGGTGACGTCTCCCATGCCTTGATCCAGCAAGGAGAGAGGGAGAGGTTGAGGAAGACTCCATCCAGCAGTAGCACAATGGCGTGGTGGTGGTGGGGGAGCGTGGTACTCCAGCAGGGCTTCTCCAAGCACCGCAAGAGACGAGGAGGGAGAGGGGTAGGGCTGCGCCAAGAAGGAGATTGAATCTGTGTCTCTGGCAGCCCAAAACCTCAAGTATATATAGGGGGAGGGGAGGGGCTGCGCCCCCATCTAGGTTTCCACCCCTAGGGGTGGCGGCCAGCCCTAGATCCCATCTAGGGGGGCGGCCAAGGGGGGGAGAGAGGGAGGCGCACCACTAGGTGGGCCTTAGGCCCATCTGAGCCTAGGGTTTGCCCCCTTCCACTCTTCCTTGCGCCTTGGGCCTTGGTGGGGGCGCACCAGCCCACCTGGGGCTGGTCCCCTCGTACACTTGGCCCATGCAGCCCTCCGGGGCTGGTGGACCCACTTGGTGGACCCCCGGGACCCTCCCGGTGGTCCCGGTACGTTACCGATAAACCCCGAAACTTTTTCGGCGACCAAAACAGGACTTCCCATATATAAATCTTTACCTCCGGACCATTCCGAAACTCCTCGTGACGTTAGGGATCTCATCCGAGACTCCGAACAAAATTCGGTAACCACGTATATCTATTCCCTATAACCCTAGCGTCATCGAACCTTAAGTGTGTAGACCCTACGGGTTCGGGAACCATGCAGACACGACCGAGACGTTCTCCGGTCAATAACCAACAGCGGGATCTGGATACCCATGTTGGTTCCCACATGTTCCATGATGATCTCATCGGATGAACCACGATGTCGAGGATTCGATCTATCCCGTATACAATTCCCTTTGTCTAGCGGTACGATACTTGCCCGAGATTCGATCGTCAGTATCCCGATACCTTGTTCAATCTCGTTACCGGCAAGTCTCTTTACTCGTTCTGTAACACATCATCCCGTGATCAACTCCTTGATCACATTGTGCACATTATGATGATGTCCTACCGAGTGGGCCCAGAGATACCTCTTCGTCACACGGAGTGACAAATCCCAGTCTCGATTCGTGCCAACCCAACATACACTTTCAGAGATACCCGTAGTGCACCTTTATAGCCACCCAGTTACATTGTGACTTTTGGCACACCCAAAGTATTCCTATGGTATCCGGGAGTTGCACAATCTCATGGTCTAAGGAAATGATACTTGACATTAGAAAAGCTTTAGCATGCGAACTACACGATCTTGTGCTATGCTTAGGATTGGGTCTTGTCCATCAAATCATTCTCCTAATGATGTGATCCTGTCATCAACGACATCCGATGTCCATGGTCAGGAAACCGTAACCATCTATTGATCAACGAGCTAGTCAACTAGAGGCTTACTAGGGACATGGTGTTGTCTATGTATCCACACATGTATCTGAGTTTCCTATCAATACAATTCTAGCATGGATAATAAACAATTATCATGAACAAGGAAATATAACAATAATCAATTTATTATTGCCTCTAGGGCATACTTCCAACACATTACCAGGATGGTTTTCTGGTGTAATATGCCCGACCTTCTCTAATTCCACTTGCAACTCATCGGCGGTGAGCCTCTTTGGCGCATCACGGTTTTCATGCTTTGCATTGAACACATGGCTTCGGTATTTTCTAGGATGCGCCTTGGCCTTGGCAAGGAAACGGCGATGTCCAATGTAACAGATCTTGCTAAGTATTGCGTATGACAGCGGATTCCTATCACAGTGAACACATGCATTGTAACCATGTGTCGTTCGCCCTGACATAGTGCCCAAAGCCGGATAATCATGGATGCACCAAATTATAACAACACGAGAAAGAAATCAGCTGGTGGGCTGCTATATAGGTCTCGAGTGAGAACACCCCTCCATAGTTGTTGAAGTTCCTCCACAAGAGGCTCCATGAACAAATCAAAATCCTTTCCAGGACTTTTTGGACCTCAGATGAGAAAGGCCATCATGTAGTTTGATTCTTTGGTGCAGACATTTGAGGACATGTTGTAAGGGATAACAAGCACTGGCCACATGCTATATGTGGCGCTCTAGTGGCAAAATGGGTTAAATTAATCTGAAGCTAAGCCAAGTCTAATGTTTCTCGGGTCAGCAGCAAACATTTTGTGTTTCTGATTGAAGCTTTTCCACTCACTACCATGTGATGGATGGCTCATTACATTTTGATCTTTGTACTCTTGGTTCCTAGAATGCCATAGTACATCCTCTCTTGTTTCAGCATCATGAAACAACCTCTGCAATCTTGGTGTAATTGGAAAATGTCTCAGAACATTATGAGGAATCCTCTTCACAGCATCGCCATCTTTCCATCTTGACGATTTGCATTTCGGGCATTCACTTAAGTTGGCATAATCCTTCCAGAATAGAATACAATTATTCTTCCAAACATGGATCATATCATATCCAATTCCAACCGCACGAAGGAAATTCTTCATTTTACTGTAGGTGTGTGGCAGCTCAGACGCATCTGGGAAAGCTTTGCGGAAAGCAGCCAACATCACATCAAATGATTTCTTGGTCATCCGCTCAGATGTCTTCACCTGAAGAAAGGTGACCATAGCATAGAATACTGACAACTTATTTCCTGGGGTGACAGCCACGTTGCATTGTTCCAACATGCGGGCCCACCATTTTTATTTTGGAGGTGAAAGTTCATGTAATGCATGAGCACTTCGTAGCATTGTTTCAATGTTGGTCAAAATGACTGGCTCCACCACCACCTCCTCCTCCTCCTCCTCCTCTTCCACCTGAGCATCAGGCAGATCAAGATGGTGATCTGCTTCTTCCACGTAGTCAAGAACATTGACGTCCACAGCTTCACCATGATGAACCCACCTAGTATATGTGACCGACATCCCATACAAGTGTAGATGATTTTGCATAGTTGATTGGGGTCTTGTAACTGAATTCATACAACTGCTACACGGGCAGAGCACATATGATTTCGGACCAGCATACTCAGCTCTGATAAAGTTCATGTAGTTTTCAACACCCTCGACATATGCAGCGGAGAATCTTTGAGCAGAAGTTATCCAAGTCCTGTCCATCTGTTAGACATACAAATTAGTTCTTCTACTAGATATTACAAGGAAAAACATATATGCTTTTTTATGAAGTCCAGAAAAAAAATACCTAGGTCGATGTCTAAAGCTATGGCAAGATATATTGACAAGAAGATCTAAGTAACGAAATATATGTAAAGCTAATTCAGCAAACATATTTGATTGCTAAATTATGGAAGGCTGTTTCAGCAGTCAATGAGGCCGAGCACACGGTCATCGAACTATCGAAGGCCATCGCAACAACAAAGATCGAGTATAAAACGGTGTAGAGCTATTTCACCTAACAGATTGGCTACTAGACCATGGCAATCTACGTCACAATAAATAAATGGCAGGATATTTTAGCAACTAATCGGACTTGGCATGCCATCTCAACTAAGCAAATTGAGTGCAGAACAGGGCAAGGAAGCTTCTTAAGCAGAGCATATTGACTGTAAACTACATCGGCAAATAGTGAGATTAAAAGCGTCTATCAGCTAACATTCAGCGCTACAGCGACATGCATGGGGCCTCAGTCTAGAATGCGCGTAATGTGGGAGAAGCTGACCGCCGTGCGTCTCCACACGAACATCGCTAGTGGTGGCGGCGCTTACCGCCGTGTGCCTCCACAAGAACGTCGCTAGTGGTGGCGGCGCGGCTAGAGGACGACAGTCTACGAGAGCGTACTGTGGGAGCGAGAGGATCACCGTGCGTCCCCTCGATGAACCGCGATGCCGACGTATCGACACAGTGGGGAGGGCGGCTTTGGGGGAGCGAATGGAGTGGAGGGGGAT
>NC_041384.1:597941745-597996653 GCF_002162155.2 Triticum dicoccoides
CAAGTGCAGTCCCACGTGTCAGTGAAGAGGCAAGCCAAAGCGCGTTCCGTTTGCGTGAGCCGTGTGCAGGACCGAACATGTGTGGGGTGCAGTGCGACCGCGACAGGGGTGCTGTGAGTGTACCGCCTTTTTTCGTTTTAAACTAGGTGCTTCGCCCCCTCAAAAAACAACTTGTTGCTTCGCACGATCCATCGATACTACTACCAGTAATCCGGTAATCCCGACTAAAACAGCGTGGCCGGGTCTTTTCCCGCGCGATATGCTGGGACGCTCGCTTAGTTGGGTTTTTTAGGACGAGTAATGCTACACCTATGTAATCCCAGTTACGTAATTAACGTAATGTGAAATGTGTGAGCTGTTGATTGTAGATTTGGGGGAGGGTGGGGCCCACCAGCATGAAAATCAGGGGAGGAGAGAGAGAGGCAATTTAGTTAACCCTTTCATAGGTTCCCGTAGATGTAGAAAGGTGTGAAATGCGTGAATGTGTAGTGGACGTATTATTGGAGTGCCTAAGATAAATTGTGTATGTATAGACCCTATGTGTTTATTTTACTTCGCATGTTAGCTTTGTCTCGGTTCAATAAAAAGCAGAGTTGGTGATGATGGTGTGCATGTCATCCTACAATATAGGCCGTCCGATCTATATCTAATGGATAGGAAGGTAACTATGACAATTTACCTGCACTCCTCTCCACATTTGCAGATAAGGCCTTCCCTCGTTCATCCTTTTCTCCCACAAGATCTTGATCTTCTGTGCAACGCACGGGCATCTTGCTAGTACTCCTACAATATACTATATTGTTGTGAAAGTTCATATACACCAGGCGAGATTAATGCAAACACGCCAGATTTTCATTACATTTTGAAATTTTATAGGACAGAAAAAAAGAAACCCGACCCTAAACCTATTCTATGGCGGCGACCGACGTCCTTCATCTGCGATCTCTATGTACGGGGGCGGGGTTCAAGACCCGTGAAGTGAAGCTGCGGTCTCCGGCAAGGAAGAGTAGAACATGGGATACTGACTGGCCAGTTGGCACACCATGCCCTGCCGCCTCCCATGCCCTACTCATCCTCGGAGGAATCCCCGACTTTCGGTGTTAAAACTGACGGATCTCAGGTAGGGGGTCCCAAACTGTGTGTCTAAGGCGGATGGTAATAGGAGGTGGGGGACACGATGTTTACCGAGGTTCGGGCCCTCTCGAGGGAGGTAATACCCTACTCCCTACTTGATTGATCTTGATGATATGAGTATTACAAGAGTTGATCTACCACGAGATCGTAAAGGCTAAACCCTAGAAGCTAGCCTATGGTATGATTGTTCTTGTCCTACGGACTAAACCCTCCGGTTTATATAGACACCGGAGGGGGCTAGGGTTAAACAGAGTCGGTTACAAGGGAGGAGATCTATATATCCGTATTGCCAAGCTTCCCTTCCACGCCAAGGAGAGTCCCATCTGGACACGGGACGAAGTCTTCAATCTTGTATCCTCATAGTCCAACCGTCCGCCCAAAGTATATAGTCCGGCTGTCCGAGGACCCCTAATCCAGGACTGCCTCACCGACCTCGGCGGTGCCGGTCATTGGACGGCGGCAAGTAGGACGCGTGGCTGATGGTGCTCCCGTCGTTGGCCGCCAGCGTGGCCACCGCTTGTGCGGTCGCGTCCGCGTCCGGCTACGCCACTTTTGCGTCGCGAGAGGCGACTTGAGCGAGGGAGGCAACCTCAAGCTTCATCCCCGAAGACAAGCTCTCCCACAGAGCGTTCGCGCTTGCGGTCATGGCGGATGTGGTGCCAGGTGGGTGGACGATGCGCTATGGTGTGGAGGTTAGCTGGGTGTTGCCGCTTTAAGTAGCGCATTCCGGTGAGGCAAAGCGTCCTGGTGCGTCATTAAGTCACCAGAGTTGGTTCCTCGGGCACCGAGCCTCTTAACGATGGCATACGGACGAACGGCATGAATGCGGGCAGCTAGCGCTGGCTGGGAATGCACCGTGCGACGGCGTGAGGGACGAGGGTTTTTGGTGTGCCAGGGTAGTCACTTGCGGTCGTGGCAACGTTGGAGATGCCCTTTGCTCACATGCGATCACCGCATGTCATTGAAAAAGCAAGACGACTCGGCATGATCTCAAGTCCTGAGGATGCAGTTGGCCGTGCTACACCACTCCGCGGACGCGTCCCGGCACCCCGTGCATCCTCGACGAGCTGGGTGTTGGGGTGTGTTTGGATTGTGGCCAAAGTGCACCTTACCAAAATTTTGGTCGTGACCCAAAGATTGGTCTTCGTTGGGATGGTTGCCATTTTTTGGCATGCCAATGAACTCTAGCCAACTCTAGTTCATTTTTCTTGCCAATGTCGGCCAAATCATGGGCAACCAAAACCTCAACCAAAATTTTGGCTAACCAATGCTTTGATGGGGCAACCTTGGGCACAAACCAAACATAATGTTGGTCGTGCCACAACACTAATGCTACCCTTGGCACACTGAAACCGAGCGTGTATAGCCATGATGAGCGTGTCGCTCACCGCGGTCGCCGTGTCCAGAGGCGATGCTGGAGCTGCGCCACGTTGTTGGCCCACATGACCCACATGAATGGTCGCCGATGGCGAGGAGGTCGTGGGCCAGCTCATCCATTGGACTAGTCTGCGCAACATCGTCCCGACAGGTGTGCCCCACATGTCAGTTTCCCTGTTTTCCCGGCCATATTCGAGTGTCAGTGCTCCACGTTGCGCATAGGGCTTTCACTATGTAGGCCAAGCGAGACAACTTATTGTTTATTTGAGTCGTTCAAGTATAATCATGTGGCGTTTGCTTATCTCTCATTCCTCTCCAACCCTCTTCTCCATCGATCATGTCGCCCTCCGGTTGAGTCCATCCTCCCGCATGCCTCATTTGAACATTCCGCCGAGTACCATTCACATGTGGGCCTAGACCATGCTTTTCTTTCCAATGTTTTGTAATTTGTCCGACAGCATACAAACAAACTGTTCATTTAAAGTTTCACTTTGCCTCCACTACGTGTCGCTTCGTGTCTTAGTTTTGACATCCCATTCGGTTCATGCCTTGACACATGTTGACGAGATCGATTGATGTTCAGAGATAAATTGCGTGTCGTGCAAGGAGATAAAGGTTTGGTCTGTTTCTATGATAGAAATGACCCGCGGGGGTTGGGGGAGGGGTCTGTGGGGATTAGAGGGAGTATATTGTACGTTCATAAGCGAAACGAACGTATTGTACCCACCCTAGTCCTCTTTCAATCGATCTCCGGACCCCGAGATGAAATCAAGAGAGAACGAGTGGGGGCATGTGTGATACCTAAGGCGGATTCAAAATTTTGAACCGGTGATCATAGCATCTGCAAATCATATATTTGGTATTCAATGTTCGTTTCGTTTTTGAACGTACAATATACTCCCTCCTATCCTTTATAGTTTACATATAAGTTTTATGTGTAGTCAAACTATCTCTACTTTGATGAAAAAAGTATCAACATTCAACAATGCCCAATCAATATTGTTAGATTCGTACGTACTCCTAGATTTGTACTCGAGATGGTTTCCAATCTGTTTTCAACCAGGTGAATGAGCTTGTTCTCGCCCATGCTCGTCCTACTAGGATTTTGCCATGCATAGCCAGTCCAATAGTAACTTATAGCCCACACTACTGTATGAGTGCATATAATAGATGATGGCTATAGATGACATGGCAGTTCCTTATATCCATCGACTGGCTATATTATTAACCATGCTCTAATGCGTTTTTCAAAACTGCATTTGACTATTGACAAGATTAATGGTACATGAGATGTATAATATGAAAATTATATCATTGGAAGCTCCTTTCACGTACGAATTTGACCGTATGCTTTGTGTAAGTTGCATGTCATATATTATTACTCTAACATTTGGTCAAAGTTAGCCTCAAGAAACGCATTAGGCCCTGTATAGTAAATGGAAGGAGGGAGTAGTAGTGGAAGTGGATCATTCGATGTAGGTATCCCTGCCTTACCCTCCCTTTCGGTCACTTACTGGCGGACCGCATGCTTGCTAGGACCCGCATGTCAGTTACTCAATGGGTTCGGCCAAGTCAGGGGATCCTCATCCATAGTATACTCCCTCTATTTTTATTTACTCCACATAAAATGGAGGGACTGGTAGTATAAATGACGCGAGCGGGGGAGGGGGAGGGACATCGGTTTGCTCTCAACTGCGGTCCCACAAGCGAGCGAAAATGCAAGACGAAGCGCGTTCCATTCGGTGAGCAACATGGAGGGTCCAATGTGCCTGGCTGCAACGCGAACGCTGCAAGAGCGATGTATAGTCAAAACCGATTGACCAGTCGTCAGCAGAACCACTATTCACACCAGAACATTCGCTGCTCGGCCTACGCCAGCCACTGCTCTAAAACCACACCTAATCTCCAGCCCCTCCCCCCACCTTTCGATCCCCTAGCCCGCATCAAGCATCCCATAGTTCACCGAAAAGCCATGGTGCGCCGCAAGATCACATACTGCAAAATGCTGATGCCGGAGCGCCGCGCAGAAATCGCGACGGCGGTCGGCGCCACAGACCTCCGTTCCCAAGCTCGCTTTGCGGCAGGCCAATCCCCGAGTTCTCTGGAGACAAGCTACGAGGAGGAGGAAGTCGATCCAATGTTCATGGCGGTGGTCGTGACGCAGAAGGCCCTCGATGGGTATGATACGATGGACGTCGACTTCGTGCCGGCGTCCGAGTCCCCCATGGTGCAGGCGGACCAGCGGTTCAACCTGGAGATACTAAAGGTGGACCGGGAGGGAGAGGCTCAACTCGACGCAGAGCGCGCGCATGCCGCTTCCATCGAGGCTCTCCTGCAGGCAGAACCGGATGTCGTGGATGTGAACCGGGCGGCGGATGCTTAACTTGAGTAGGAGCGCGCGGATGCCGCTACCATCGAGGCCCTCCTGCAGGCGGAACCGAATGTCCTGGACTTGAACCGGGTGGCAGAGGCTCAACTCGACGTGGAGCACGCGGATGCCACTCTCGTCGAGGCCCTCCTGCAGGCGGAACCGAATGTCTTCGAGTTGAACCGGGCGGTGCTCTCATCCGTGCAGAGCGCTCGCACGCTCCTCGTGAACGAGTAGCTGGAGGCCAAGGACAACCACGGTGTGGAGACACATGTTGGCAGCTACAGCTGATTCGCGCCGGCAGACAAAGACGAGGAGGCCGTCTCGTTTCGCGAGCAGTGATAGTTTTTCTTTATGTTGTTTATTTTATGGATCTTTTGCTGTGTAAAAACATATATTGTTATGCAAGTCGCCTGACTTGGGTCAGTCTACCATTTCAGGCGGTTGGATGAATATCCTACGTCTCCTAACCCTTCTTCCTCACCTCTTCTTCTTCCCCAACAGACACCGCACGGGCCATACGAATATTCCCCAACATGCGGTTGGATAAACATACTCTATGAGCGAAAATTATGTGTCAGCGGTAGGATGGCTGAGTTTGGTTTGTTCACATGCGACAGCACGTGTCAGTGAGGGTGCATTCCCTTGGTTGGGTTTGCGGCGTGCAGGAGCGACTGTGTGAGGGTGCGGTGCGACCGCGGCGTGCAGGAGAGACCGTGTGACGGTGCGGTGCGACAGCGACTGCCGTGCGCAAGTGTTCCTCCTTTTCATTTTGAAAACTTTAGGCAAGCTTGGCAAAAATGTATAGCGAAGTATGGCAATGCAAGGCCTAGACCCAAATAGGATAAGTACGTACTACGTACTAGTGTTAAAAAAGAAAGGCGGGGTTTTCCTTGGCGGGATTAATCGATACAAATCCTCATTTCACGTGTCAATTAATGCGTATTTTTTTCCAAAGCCCAAAGAGCTAACCATCTCACTCCTCAACGCTTGCTAAATGCAGCGCCATGCAAACAAACATTCTCACTTCCGCATGCATGCAGGGAATATTAATGTCCTTGGTTGCTAGTACGAGGCAAACCCCATCAATTTTGCCTCGATTAGTGTTAGTGGCCTTTTGCAAATTATAATTTTGATATACTGGCCTTGTGTACAAAAAAATGGAGGTAGTAACTATATTTGACTTCCTTCCCCATTGCGGTGACGTCGACAATATCTAGAACGTTGTGGTTTGGCAAAGTGCGTACGACGTAGAACACCATTGAGGGAGACCACAGTAAGTCATTCACAAGTGCCTCCTGCAAGCCGAGACAACCGCCTTATTTGCATCCAGGAAGTCCGTTGAACCAAAGGACGCATAAATGAACCATTACTACTCGTACACAATAGCGTCATCTGTACAGCTTAGTGCGGTGAGATGGTTTCTCGAAGAAGACGATGGAGAAGCGGAGTCAGCGAAGAGTGAAATGATGGTTGCTTCGTCCATGCTTTGTGATTTGACGCCTCACTACTTTGTGATTTGTGATAGAAGGGACAGGGGAGTAGACTCTGTGCTCTATACTGTACATGCGTCCAACCATGGGAGAAAGAGGAGAGACGTTGCATTTTACGTTGCATTTTTCTATTCCTTCAATCAATCAACCAGGGAGCTTCGGTTCCATCCTTTTGGCTTTGGCAACACCGTCCACAATGGTTCCCACGATGCCAAAAGCTATTTTCACATATGGCTACACATTGTGGATGCCCTTAACCGTACCTCTTTGTTTTGCTCCTGTGTGCTATCTATACAAATCTCAATTATATTGATCTAAAAAATTATAGAATCAAGATTAGTAAAAAGGAGGTGATTTTGCCGCGCGAATGGCGGGGGAGGTTTCTTATTTTCAGAGGATGTTGTCCTGGCGGTTTGCTAACATGCGGTCCCACGTGTCAGTGCTTTACCAAGCCGATCCGCATCCCACATGAGGCAGAACAAAGGCAGAAGCAACACGTGGTTAACTTGAAGAAGATGAGGGAGAAGCGGATTCAGCAACGAGTGAAATGGTGGTTGCTTCGTCCCTCCAACTTCTTCTTTTAGCATTATTACTTCGTCCCTCCAACTTAACTGCGGGAAAGGTGCAACTTTGTGATTTAACGCCTCATTGCTCATTACTACGCCGGCGCCATGACTGGGTGCTTCACCCCGGCTGCTCTGCACTGTATTCCGGTATGGCACATGGACCCGGTAGCTTGATGTCCCACATGTCGGCGAAAGGGACTAGAAGATTTATGAAAGCGAGTGCTCCACTCTTACGACGGAGGAGTACACGACACGACGGCCCAGTGAACTGTCACTTGTCCTGTATAGTACTATAGTTTTGCTGTTTCGCATGATCCATCAATACAAACCCGATTAAATAGGAAAGGGCGGATTTTTCCCGCGCGGTATATGATACTGGCCATACATTTCAAAGGCAATTTTAATGTATGCACACTGAATAATTAAGTAACAATATGATATCTAGTAAAACTAAAAACACATATGATTTGTTGTGTTAGAGTGTAGTACTAGTGCTGTATTGTATAGTTGTTAGATGTAGCATGCGACAACGTGTAGAGATGTAGTTTTGGAGGGCCTACAGAGAGAAAAGCATAATACGGCCACCGAACTTCCGAATAAGCTGATTACGGTCACTATATATGTTTTGCGGTGATTATACGGTCACTTGCTCACGGTTCAGCATCAGATTGCACTTTGTTGACCGGCCAAATAGTCTACGTGGCACCATGTTGACTAGTTAAATTGACCACATTCCTTGTGGGTCCCACCTGTCAGTTCGCATAGGGAAAAGGTCAGATAAACACAAATTTACGCAGGCGCGACAAGGGTTCAAGGTCGACTCCCACTTCTTCAATGCATAACCTTTCATTCACTCCTCGTTTTTCAAAGAAATTGTAGTGCAGAGCATTTATCTGGTGAAGTACCAGAAGAGTAAGACTCGTGAGAACTCTCCGGTCACACAGATTATGGAAGGCATAAGTTCAACCCATCGGGGCATTTTTATGAATCTATACAACCATCAACCAAGCAAAAGATATGAGTTCAAAAGCAGAGTATCGGAGTCAAAGCAGATGATACATTTTATCGAAGGTATTATGTATCAGGGAAAACTCACAAGACTTTGGATGTGAAGGAAATTGTTGGACACCAACCCAGAATTGGATCTGGCGATTCACGACAGAGTTGATGTGAGTATCGGTAATAAATCAGATGACGAAGGGGCTGCAAAGGCATCAGATTATAGAAACGTCTGAATGATTCGATGCTTGGGTGCAAAGGAACTATGATTTCAAGACGAAGGATCAGAAGCAGAGGCTCTGATCAAAAGATGAGTAAGTAAAATAGACTTAGAGGTGTACCTGATCAAATCTGGATTGGGAAAGAACCAACACATATCTGGAAGGATGTCTGAGCCAAAAAGAAAATTTCCAAGGATTAATTGATGATTGCGAGTATTCGCACACACGCTGAATCCATAAGAACATAATGAAAATCACAAAGAATTCTAAAGAATATTGCTAGACATATGGAATTAATCCTAATGCAAGCAGGCAAGTAGAATCAAGAGCAATAGGCTGCAGAGGATTTTGAAAGATCAGATAGCCTTTTCAGGTATTTTTGAAAGCAAATGAACAACTAGGATGAACGGGTTCAGTGAATTATCCATAGTGCAAAAAGAAGCCGCAAAGCAGAAGGCACAAAGGATTCTCGAAACAACAGAGAGTACATCTTGTAATAATAGGAGCAACTGGATATGAAGGTACAAGCAGCAAGGATGTTATTCACCGGGATTATCGGTGGTCAGGAACTGCAAAGCAGTGGGCACGGGGTCTCGGGAAACACCGAGGAGTATTCGCAGAATCTTCTGGCAAAGCAACCGATCATCGGTAATGTCGGGGCTCTCCGGGAGGAAGTGGGTACGAGAACCTAATGCCAGAGTTAGTAAAATGTTAAACCCGAATGGAAGAGAGATTAGAGTCCCAGAGTATAGACAAGGAGTAAAAGATCCTAATACCACCCAATGGCGACGTGGGCCCGTAAGACACACAGCCATGTTAGTAAAAGTTTTTGTAGTGACTAGACTTGACTTTGGCCAAGGAGTTGGAAAGGGGGCTACCTACAGATAGTCGACTCGGATACCAACTTGTGACACCCTCGATTCAATCATACACTAATAATACACGCAAATGTGTACGATCAAGATCAAGGACTCACGGGAAGATATCACAACATAACTCTAGACACAAATTAAAATAATACAAGCTTTATATTACAAGCCAGGGGCCTCGAGGGCTTGAATACATAAGCTCGAAAACACAAGAGTCAGCAGAAGCAACGATATCTGAGTACAGACATAAGTTAGACAAGTTTGCCATAAGAAGGCTAGCACAAAAGCAACATCGTCGAAAAGGCAAGGCCTCCTGCCTGGGAGCCTCCTAACTACTCCTGGTCGTCGGCGGTCTCAACGTAGTAGTAGACATCGGCGGTGGCATCTGGCTTCTGGGCTCCGACATCTGGTTGCATCAACCAGAAAGAAGAAGAAAGGGGGAAAAGGGGGAGCAAAGCAACCGTGAGTACTCATCCAAAGTACTCGCAAGCAAGAATCTACACTACATATGCATCGGTATCAATGAAATGGGCTGTATCTGTGGACTGAACTGCAGAATGCCAGAAGAGAAGGGGGAAAGCCTAGCCTATCGAAGACTAGTATTTTCAAGTCGCTCCAAGAATGATGCAACATCAGAAGAGATAAGAGTAACATAAAGTAAAGTAGTAGTAGTGTTATCAACCTTGGCCAGAGATCCTTCCATGACTCCCTGTGAGAAAGCAATCCCAGAGCCATACTATCCATTTCTCATCACAATCCATTTCTCATCACAATCCATTTCTCATCACAAGTATCCAGTTCTAGTTGTATCGACCGGGATACAACTCCGAGTGTCCGTTACCATAGGATAGGCTATCGATAGATGTTTTCTTCCCTGCAGGGGTGCACCAACTTACCCACCACATTGATTAACTCCAGCCGAACACACTTTCCTGGGCCTTGCCCGGCCTCGGCCAAACGATAGGACGCAACCCGACCTAGGCTTAATAGAGAGGTCAGCACGCCGGACTAAGCCTATGCCCCCAGGGGTCATGGGCCATCTCCCCGAGAACTCCTGCATGTTGCGTACGCGGCCGGTGCGCAGACCTAGCTACCTCCTTAAACAAGGCAGGAGCTTACACAGTCCAACCCGGTGCGCACCGCTCAGTCGCTGACGTCGATTAAGCTTTGGCTGATGCATATGATGTAGAACGCCCATACTATGCCCATGTGATAGTTAGTGCTATTAGGCCAGAGGCCCCTCGGATCAAATATCCAAATCGTAGTGGATTAGGAACGCACGGTAACAAGCAGAGACTCACGAAAGTTGTGACCCCGTTGCCCCGTCTCGAGGACTTGCGGCATGGGCTAGGAATGCCCGGCCACCCCTCGTAATTATCTCGCGGGCACCCTCCAGGTCAACCCGTTTCCACATCACTCGCGGGTACCCCTCAGGGTCGACCCACCTTTCCATGTAATAGTTCTAAAGTCCAAGTATCCGTGTGTCCAAACATCAAGGGGAAAACCCGAAGAATCACCCCCAATGAATTCCACTTGATGTAATCATCAAGGTGAACGTAAGAGGATCCACCCTCAAGGTTCACACTTGAGGGGTTGTATGATAGAGCCATATCGGAAGTGGTTAAGGAGGAAATCACCCTCGATGACGACGACCGGATAGCTAAACTACAGAGATCTCATCAGGAGTGATGTATGAGGTTCCATGCTTGGCACTCGATGGTAACTCTGCAGAGTCGAGCAACAAAAGGGGAAAGTGATGTGCAGTGCGGGGGCCTGGTCTTCGATCCCGTTGATCGGGTCTTCGATGATGAAGTAGGGGCAACAAGGACAAGGTGGGGGTCACTGATGGATCACTAACCAACCTATACTAAGCAGTTTAGGATAAGCAGGTAAGGTGCAATCACTACAAGGATACCCCTTATAAAGCAGCACACATTCTACAACATTTTAGCTATACGTTGTAAAATTCACAATAGATACGCATATTAAAGGTTGCAGATATGCGTTGGAGGTTTGCAGCTCTTGATCCCATCGTGGGATACATATGAAAAAAATAAAAGAACGGAGAGGGACGTGCGAGAAACAGAGCCATCGATGCCCATCATCTCTCCCAAATCACCGCCACCAACCGCCTCGTCACCCTCGTCCTCCCACCTCGCCGCCGGCCCTCCCCTCCGTTCCTCCCACATCGCTGCTCTGGAGGCTATCGGATCCGCCTCATCTCCCATCTACCCATCCCTCTCACATCCCATCTCTCTCTTTCTTGATGCAGCTCCTCGTTGCGCCACCTGCGGCGGCTGATTCAGGCGACGTTCGGCGAATCCCGCCATGCCCGAGGTCCCATCACACGGTGGTGCCCTCCCATGCAGCTAGATCTGGCGCCCGCGGCTACCAAAGCCCACCCGCGACCTTCCCGCGATGGCTAGGGTTTCAGACGTCGGCGCCGGCGCCGGCGCTAGTGGCCATGTCCTCCTTCTCGTATGGTGAGTGAATCCCCTCCCCTGGCTTCGTCCTCTCTCTCTTCCCCTTTCTCTAACCTCTGTTTTTCTCTTCTCCTGTAGATGTCTAGGTATGCACCCCCGATTCTATTGCAGCTAATCCCTGTCAAAAAAGTTTGGCCCTTGTGCGACGAACACTGATAGGCCCGCAGACTGACTTCTGATCTCCGTTGTTCATGCACTGATTGCTATTCTATTAAATTAGTAATTATTAGATATCAATGGAGCATTAAATTATTAAAAAAATATTATACGCTGCTAACTCATCAATCCTTGATAGATGAGTCATTAATCATTTCAGTTTGTTTGATGTAGAGAAGAACTACTTCATATATGCATACCCCATATTAAATAGTCTACTGCAAGAGTTATAATATTTAAGGAGGGATCCAGCCTTAATTGGTCTCTAGATGGCAGTTTTGATGAGTTACTAATCGAAGTTTTTTGTTGCAATTTCACGCTTTTCAGGAGTCTGATGGTGAGGTTATTTAGGTGGAGGTAGTAGCTTGCTAATGGTGGCTTTCATGTCCAGCTTAAATACTAGAGGACATGGACCTGTTGGAGGAAGCACGGACACCTTTGTTTTAGTGAGCAGGTGAATTAATAATCCACATTGTTTCTTCTATGATGTTGCTTTGATGCTGTTGATATGATTCAAAACACTGATAAATACTTCCCTCCACGCCTGTTAATGTACTGATTGTTGTATGCTCTTACTATTCTGCACAATTTGGATTACTAGCTAAATACTCGTGTGTTGCTACGGGGTAACAAACATTCAATTTCATGAACACGTCAAATGATACACTGTTTTTTGTAGTATGTGATACACTGTTACCACTGCGGAGCTTTGTGAGGGCAAAAGCATGCCATGGCCTGCCCAGCCCTTGGAGTAAAAATACATGTGGTAGTACAGATAGACGAGTATCCCAGCTCAAGACTGCCTTGCTTGCATGTAGCATCGCTTCTTCACGATTCTTTCTTGGCCTCTGGCCTCTGTTGCTTGACTCCTCTTCCTATCCAGTAGGGTAGCAAAACGGCAATAAGGCACGGGCCACGCGTACAGCCGCAGGGAGGTCCAGAGAGAGGTGGCGCGGAGCCACGGAGGTCGAGTCACCGGTCGCACCGCCGGAGGAAGTAGCAACGCCGAAGGTGCGGAGGCCCAAGGGCGACCCTTGTAGCGGCAGCCAGCTGGGCGAGTAGCAACCTAGACGACGAGCACTGCTGCACAAGCACATGCGCACCCCCAAAACTCTTGTCTCTAGGACAGTACTAATTTTTGTATAAAATGTAGGTTATAACTTATAACACTTTGAAATTCAATCAATTGATAATACACATCTTAATTTGGTAATAGATAATTGTCATGGATAGCAAGGCTAATCAACGCGGAATCAATTTGGTTTTCAAGAGAAAAAGAGATGTAAAGCTGGGAAAGATTTATCAGCAGCAGCTCTTCATCCATCACTTGAGTTGAAATATTTGTGTTTCTTTTAATTTGGCCTGCCCAGGTTTTTCTTTGTAGCTCCACCACTGACTGTTACTTTCCAATTATATTTCGATACACTGACGTCCTTCTCTTCCTTCAGTTTGAAAAGCTATTATGCAACTCCCCAGTTAAATTCCTTGGTCTTGCTAGCCTCTTCATCTAAAAAAACTCACCATAATATAGTACACATTTTCTTGTCATTTGGTTATGTGATTGTCCTCTCATAGCATGCAATTGTTATATATGTACTTGGGTCAAGTCAACGTAGAGGATTCATCTATATCAAGTACTGATCTACTAATCTAAAAAAAGGTACTTATCTACTACCGCCGTACATCATAGTGAACATAAAACTGAATCCCAGTACCTCACTTAGATGCAACCTACACCTGAGCTTTATTCATTTTCATGTGCAAACATGCATATACTAAAGCTTGCAGCAAGCACACGCACATATACACCGGTAGCGGCTCACTGTTAATCATCATGTTTGTCATTTGTTAAGTAGAGGCTCACTGTTTGTTTGTGCAGAGGTTTCCAAAGAAAGAAATACTCAATGTCATTTGGTGCTTTAGAGTGTGCCAGACTCTACATTCATAGTACATCACTGAGTTTTACCCTCAACTAAGATTATTTCCGTTGTGGTGATTATTTGTTTATTCCTTTATTGCATAGATTAGCTCTAACCATTTTTCAGCCTCCTTTTGTGCTCTTATTTAACTATTTATGTACTCCCCAATGGTGTACCTACTGTTGTGTGTAATTTAATGTGAGGTGCCACACCCATCCGTTCCGGGACTACCAAGATGGAGGCCAACACCATGGACGGCTGGAGCTTCTAGTAGATTTGTCCAAGATACGACAGTGTTCATAGTCATAGTTTTGGTAATTGTCTACGATCCCCATATCTTAACTGTTGTGTGCAAGTAATGTTCTTCTTAGATGCTCTTGCCCTTTTGATTCGTACGTTGCTAAACTGACCACTGAGGTCTCACCACTTTGATTAATAAATTGTTGAATTACCCACATGAACTCTTTGCTTGCTAAACTGACCACTAAGCTCTCACCACTTTGATTAATAAATTGCTGAATTACCCACATGAAATCTTTGCTTTCACGGTTCGTACATTGCTGAATTTCCAATTATGTCGCTTGCCCTATTCCATATGAGCAGTGTCTATTGTGCTTTTAACCCGTCAACTTAAGTAGGTCCTATGTTATTAGTGGCTTGCTTTTAGGCCATAACCAAATCTGTTTATTTTTCTCTGAGTTTGTTTATGTTTGTTTTGTGACCTGAAGTAGTATTTGAGTTGTAAGGGAATACTTTCAGGTCACAACTTTTCTTTGTAATAGTTGTAATCTAGCCGGGCAACCAATGTTTCGGAAGTAACGACCCTTTGTAAGAAGTAATGTTTCTTATTTGCTGGCAACCCGTCACTATTTGCATCATGTCAATGCATTGTGTATTAACAATTCATTTTGTTATTTTCTTTGTAGATTCAAAAAATATATGGACGATTATATGGGTGCATGGCAAGTATACTGCACTGATGATGATGATGTTCTGGTTCACGATGATGACGATGATGTTTGTTTTCAGTTTTAGTTATGATGGCTGTTTTCAGTTTTAGTTAGGTTGTAGGGATGCTGTTCCTGTTGGATGATGTTCCTCGGTTAAGTTTTAGTTAAGTTGTAGGGATGTTGATGGATGCTGTCAGTTTAAGTTTCGCTGTCAAGAGAATATTTAGATTATGCATCACATTTGGATGTTATTCCTCCTGTAATATCAACTATTGTAATCCCACAAATTTTTTTCCAATATATGATCTCTTCCTCTGGTGCGTATATTTTGTCTTCTGACTTGATATACATACTTATCACCATCATGTGGAGCATTAATTTAATTGCTGGCAATATATAAAATATTATTCACATTTTATATGTAAAACACCTGAAGCGCTACAAATTCTTTGTTGCCAAGCGACGAGAGTTGGATTCATGTACATTAGCCACCAACGTATATAAGTGTTGTATGAGTCGGTTTTATGTGTTGCAGTCTTGCAACGGTTCCCTTTACCAATGGAAGTATAACCGTTGCATTATGAGCTAGCAACACTGGATAAGGCTATGCATCCCAAACCGTTGGTAAAGACCCTAGCAACGCATATATGGACTTTTAGATACGGAAAAATGCATTGCTATAGGCGGGGTCTTGTTGTAGTGAATGAGCAGGTTACAAAAGTAGGCTATGCACCAGAATAGGAGCAAACAATAACAGTAGGAAAATCTAATGCAAGCATGAGAGAATGGAATGGGCGATATCATGATGATCAAAGGGGGGGCTTGCCTGGAAGCTCTGCTGTAAAGAATAAGATTCATCGGTGACGTAGTCGATCACAGCGGCATCGACAACGATCTCGGGGTCTACCGGAGAGAAGAGGGGGAAGAAACAGTAAATACATAGCACACAGATGCATTACTAAGCATGACATGACGATACGCGGTGTTAGGGGTGTTCTAACGCAATGCTACACAATACCGACTAAGGGGGAATACAACCGGGAATGTATTCCCGGTTCCGGACCGGTTTCAAACAGATGACCAGAGGGGAAATGTTCCATGTTCTGATAGTTAGAGGCATCTGACAGGTAAACAGACCACATATTCGGATTCGTCTCATTTTTCTGAGTAACTTTCGTGTAGAAATCATTTTCATCCGAGTTACGATGTAATTTCAATGAATTTTCAAAGTTTAAACAATATTCTGGAATTATTAATATTAAAAGAAAAGGAACATGACATCAGCATGACATGTTGATGACGCCAACAGTCAACAGAGCTGCTGACCATGTCAAACCTGACGAGTGGGGCCACCGGGACCCACATGTCAGCCTCTGTTAGCTTAACAGTGGATTAACTAATCTAACAGGCTAATTAGAGGGGTGGGCCCTGGTGTCAGTGACTAACTAATGATTAAAACTAATTAACAAATTTATTTATTTATAAAAATGTTTTAAACAAGAAGGCCCCACAAGTCAGTCTCACTAGGCAGCCCAGTCAGCACAGTTGACTGGGGGGCCAAGGGCCCCACTGGCAGGGACCCAGGGGCGGGCCCCACGTTAGCGGCATCGGGGTTTCGCCACTGGTGACCGTTCCAACGGCGGCGCGGCTCGGGAGGTGGTCGGAATTCGTCCTCCGGCCACCAAATCGAGCGCGGAAGGGCGGGATCGAGCGAGCGCGGAGCGACGCATCGCGTGATGGCACTGGCCCAGCCGGAAGCGCACTAAAATGACGGCGGTGTGTACCGCGGTGGTCGCCGGAGTTCGGTCAAGCATGGGCTTGGGGCTGCCGGGCTTGGGGAGGCAAGCGAGCAGCGGCATTCGGACGCGGGCGAGGCGCCGCGTCGAGCGGTGCAAGTGGCTGGAGCGGGGAAGGTCCCGAGCATCACCGGCGATGAGCAGAAGTGACGGCGGCTTCGGGCAAACGCGGGCACGGGGCGGTGGTGCACGACGGGGCGATCAGCGAGCGTGGGTGGCTCCATGGCGATGCACCAAGCACGACCACGTGCTCAGTGGCAGGCCATAGCGTCTGTGGCTGTGACGGCGAGGCGGGCGACGAGGCGAGCTCGCGGGTGCGGCGATGGCTAGCTAGAGATGGAGGCGGCCTACTTGAGAGAGGGGAGAGGGGGAGGAGCTCACCGAGTGGGCGCACGAAGGCCCGGTGAGCAACGGGAGCGCAGTGGCGATGAATCGCGACGATGGCGTCGCGATGGCCGGAGAAGGGTATCCGGTCTCCTGCGTTGCTGTGCTGCTCCCCGACTTGATCCAACGGCGCCGGGCGGAGGGGTGGACGACGCTGGGGCTCCCGAACAGATCAGCAGGGTCGGAGGGACCCGGTGGCCGCGGGCTCGACCGGCGCACGGCGATGGTGGCACTCGGGAGGAGCGAGCGCGTGAGGGAGAGGGGAACGAGCAAGGGGGAGGAGGCGGATCAGGGTCGGCTAGGGTTTGGTAGGGGCGGGGGGCCTTATCCGCCGGGGGGAGACGACGGGGAGGCGCGGGATGGCTGGCGTGTGGTCATCGCGGCCATGAGCGGCTGGCCGTCGTCCACCTCTACTATATGAATAGAGTAGCAACAAGAGGGGTAGGTGGGCTGGGCCTCACTGTAGTTAGCAGGCCTAAGTGCACAGTGCACTTCGCCTTTTTTCTTATTTATGGATTTAATAAACAGAGATGGGTAAGAAAATGTTGGGCATGATATTTGCTTGGGAAAAGTATGGGAAGTTCCCCTTTTATTCCCTGGTGATTGCTACCTCTTGAGCATGCATTGGTTTTTTCCTTGAAGAGGAAAGGCTGATGCAGCAAAGTAGCATAAGTATTTCCCTCAGTTTTTGAGAACCAAGGTATCAATCCAGTAGGAGGCCACATGCAAGTCCCTTGTACCTACACAAACAAATAAGAACTTTGCAACCAACGCGATAAAGGGTTTGTCAATCCCTTCACAGCCACTTGCAAAAATGAGATCTCATAGAGATGATTGGATAATATTTTTGGTATGTTTATGATAAAGATTAAAAGTAAAGATTGCAAAATAAACATCGATAGAAATAGCTAGCTGATGGAAGATTAATATGATGGAAAAAAGACCTAGGGGACATAGGTTTCACTAGTGGCTTCTCTCAAGATAGCCCAGGTATTACGGTGGGTGAACAAATTACTGTCGAGCAATTGATAGAAAAGTGCATAATTATGAGAATATCTAGGCATGATCATGTATATAGGCATCACGTCTGCAACAAGTAGACCGACTCCTGCCTGCATTTACTACTGTTACTCCACACATCGACCGCTATCCAGCATGCATCTAGCGTATTAATTTCATAAGAACAGAGTAACGCACTAGGCAAGATGACATGGTGTAGAGGGATAAACTCAAGCTATATGATATAAACCCCATCTTTTTATTCTCGATGGCAACAATACAATATGTGTCGTTTCCCTACTGTCACTGGGATCGAGCAACGCAAGATTGAACTCAAAGCTAAGCACTTCTCCCATTTCAAGAAAGATCAATCTAGTAGGCCAAACCAAACTAATAATTCGAAGAGACTTGCGAAGATAACCAATCATACATAAAAGAATTCAGAGAAGATTCAAATATTGTTCATAGATAATCTTCATCATAAACCCACAATTCATCGGATCTCGACAAACACACCGCAAAAAGCGTTACATCGAATAGACCTCCAAGAAGATCGAGGAGAACTTTGTATTGAGATCCAAAGAGAGAGAAGAAGCCATCTAGCTAATAAATATGGACCTGAAGGTCTATGGTAAACTACTCACACATCATCGGAGAGGCTATGGTGTTGATGTAGAAGCCCTCCATGATCAATGCCCCTCCGGCGGAGTGCCGGAAAAGGCCCCAAGATGGGATCTCACGGGTACAGAAGGTTGAGGCAGTGGAAATAGGGTTTCGTGGTGGTCCTGGGTGGTTTCGGGGTACGTAGGTATATATAGGAGGAATAAGTAGGTCGGTGGAGCTACGAGGGGCCCATGAGGGTGGGGGCGCGCCCAGGGGGGCAGGCGCACCTCCCTACTCGTGGCCTCCTCATTCGTTTCTTGACGTCCACTCCAAGTCCTCTGGATCACGTTTGTTCCAAAAACAACTCTCCCGAAGGTTTCATTCCGTTTGGACTCCGTTTGATATTCACTACTAGGAAAAAGCCTAGTAGTAGCGCGGGTGCCTGCGCTACTACTACGGCGCTACAACTAAGTAGTAGTAGTAGCGCAGTACATCCCGCGCTACTAGTATGTGTGTTAGTAGGAGCGCGTGTCTGTGACCCGCGCTACTACTATTAATTTGAAAAACCAAAAAAAATCTCGACCCTATGACGCGCGCACGTTGGCTGGGAGTAGGGAGATCTCGGCCATGACGCATGCCTCGTGGAAGCCATCGAGGGCGGACACGGAGGCCAGCCCGGCGTAGGCCGGGAGCTAGAGGACCTGCATCTTGGCATCATGCGTGGGGAGCAGCACCTCGCGGTGGTCGTCGCCATTGAGGTCGGCGACGAGCAGCGGCGGGAGGTGGTCCACGTCTCCCGGAATGAGAAGTCCCCCTCGTGCTGCCGAAGGAGGAGGGGGATGGGTCAGCTAGCGTTCCTGATGGAATCGGAGAGGGGGGAGGAGGAGGTCTGACCTAGAGCAAGAAGAAGATGGTGAAGGCGGCAAGGAGGAGGATGCCGAGGTCGCACTTCCGCATCTTGGCGGCGGCGAGGAGCTCCGACGATCGCCCACCGGAGGGATCTCGGAGAGGGAGGGGGGAAGAAAGCATAGTGTACCAGCGGCGGCCACCGCTGGAGTATGAGGGAGAGACGAGGAAATTGAGAGAGGGGGAAAGTGAGGGAGAGAGGAGGGATTCGGCTGAGGATACGGGGATTTCACCTACCCCGTACTTAGTAGTAGCGAGGGGTATAAAACCGCGCTACTACTATCAACTTAGTATTAGCGCGGGTTTGTACCCCTCGCTACTACTATGGCATGTCCCGGGAGGGCACGGTAGAGACCGCTTAGTAGTAGCGAGGGGTAAAAACCCGCGCTACTAGTAAGTAGCAGTAGCGAGGGTTATAAACCCTCGCTACTAGTAAGCGTCTGCCTATAAGCTTTTCCCTAGTAGTGATTCCTTTTCTACGAAACACTGAAATAGGCAAAAAACAGCAATTTGCACTCGGCCTTGGGTTAGTAGGTTAGTCCCAATAATTATAATAAAGTGTATAATAAAGCCCGTTAAACATCCAAAACAGAATATATAATAGCATGGAACAATCAAAAATTATAGATATGTTGGAGACGTATCAAGCATCCCCAAGCTTAATTCCTTCTCGTCCTCGAGTGGGTAAATGATAAAAACAGAATTTTTGATGTGGAATGCTACCTAGCATATTTATCAATGTAATTTTCTTTATTGTGGCATGAATGTTCAGATCCAAAATATTCAAGACAAAAGTTTAATATTGACATGAAAATAATAATACTTCAAGCATACTAACAAAGCAATCATGTCTTCTCAAAATAACATGGTCGAAGAAAGTTATCCCTACAAAATCATATAGCCTGGCTATGCTCTATCTTCACCAAACAAAGTATTTAAATCATGCACAAACCCGATGACAAGCTAAGCAATTATTTCATACTTTTGATGTTCTCAAACTTTTTCAATCTTCACGCAATACATGAGCGTGAGCCATGGACATAGCACTATAGGTGGAATAGAATGGTGGTTGTGGAGAAGACAAAAAGGAGAAGATAGTCTCACATCAACTAGGCGTATCAATGGGCTATGGAGATGCCCATCAATAGATATCAATGTGAGTGAGTAGGGATTGCCATGCAACGGATGCACTAGAGCTATAAGTGTATGAAAGCTCAACAAAAGAAACTAAGTGGGTGTGCATCCAACTCGCTTGCTCACAAAGACCTAGGGCATTTTGAGCAAGCCCATCATTGGAATGTACAAGCCAAGTTATATAATGTAAAGTTCCCACTAGTATATGAAATTGACAAAATAAGAGACTCTCTATCATGAAGATCATGGTGCTACTTTGAAGCACAAGGGTGGAAAAAGGATAGTAACATTGTCCCTTCTCTCTTTTTTTATTTGGGCCTTCTCTTTTTTTGGCCTCTTTTTTTTTCTTTCGTCCGGACTCTCATCCCGACTTATGGGGGATTCATAGTCTCCATCATCCTTTCCTCACATGGGACAATGCTCTAATAATGATGATCATCACACTTTTATCTACTTACAACTCAAGAATTACAACTCGATACTTAGAACAAAATATGACTCTATGTGAATGCCTCCGGCGGTGTCCCAGGATATGCAATGAATCAAGAGTGACATGTATGAAAGAATTATAAAGGTGGCCTTTCCACAAATACGATGTCAACTACATGATCATGCAAAGCAATATGACAATGATGAAGCGTGTCATAATAAATGGAACGGTGGTAAGTTGCATGCCAATACATCTCGGAATGGCTATGGAATTGCCATAATAGGTAGGTATGGTGGCTGTTTTGAGGAAGGTATATGGTGGGTATATGATACCGGCGAAAGGTGTGCGGTACTAGAGAGGCTAGCAATGGTGGAAGGGTGAGAGTGCGTATAATCCATGGACTCAACATTAGTCATAAAGAACTCACATACTTATTGCAAAAATCTATTAGTTATCGAAATGAAGTACTACGCGCATGCTCCTAGGGGGATAGATTGGTAGGAAAAGACCATCGCTCATCCCTGACCGCCACTCATAAGGAAGACAATCAATAAATAAATCATGCTCCGACTTTATCACATAACGGTTCACCATACGTGCATGCTACGGGAATCACAAACTTTAGAACAAGTATTTCTCAAATTCACAACTACTCAACTAGCATGACTCTAATATCACCATCTTCATATCTCAAAACAATTATCAAGTATCAAATTTCTCTTAGTATTCAATGCACTTTATATGAAAGTTTTTATTATATCCATCCTGGATGCCTATCATACTAGAACTAATTTTATAACCAGAGCAAATTACCATGCTGTTCTAAAGGACTCTCAAAATAATATAAATGAAGCATGAGAGATCAATAATTTCTATAAAATATAACCACCACCATGCTCTAAAATATATAAGTGAAATGCTAGAGCAAAATTGTTTAGCTTAAAAGATATAAGTGAAGCACATAGAGTATTCTAATAAATTCCGATTAATGCGTGTCTCTCTCAAAAGGTGTGTACAGCAAGGAAGATTGTGGTGAACTCAAAAATTAAAGACTCAAATCATACAAGACGCCCCAAGCAAAACACATATCATGTGGTGAATAAAAATATAGCTCCAAGTAAAGCCTTCCGGGGCATCCCCAAGCTTGGGATTTTGGGTTGTCCTTGAATATTACCTTGGGGTGCCTTGGGAATCCCCAATCTAAGGCTCTTGACACTCCTTATTCCATAATCCATCAAATCTTTACCCAAAACTTGAAAACTTCACAACACAAAACATAACAGAAAATCTCGTGAGCTCCGTTAGCGAAAGAAAACAAAACACCACTTCAAGGTACTGTAATGAACTCATTCTTTATTTATATTGGTGTTAATCCTACTGTATTCCAACTTCTCTATGGTTCATAACCTCCGATACTAGCCATAGATTCATCAAAATAAGCAAACAGCACACGAAAAACAGAACCTGTCAAAAACAGAACAGTAGGTAGTAATCTGTTCCTAACGCAACTTCTGGAACTCCAAAAATTCTAAAATAAATTGTTTGACATGAGGAATTTATCTATTGCTCATCTGCCAAAAGAATAAACTAAATATCACTCTCCAGTAAAAAGTTGTAACTAATCTCGTGAGCACTAAAGTTTCTGTTTTTTTACAGCAAGATCAAAAAGATTTCACCCAAGTCTTCCCAAAGGTTCTACTTGGCACAAACACTAAATAAAACACAAAAACACATCTAGCCAGAAGCTATATGGATTATTTATTACTAAACAGAACCAAAAAACAAGAAACTAAAATAAAATTGGGTTGCCTCCCAACAAGCGCTATCGTTTAACGCCCCTAGCTAGGCATAAAAGCAAGGATAGATCTAGGTATTGCCATCTTTGGCATGCAATCCATAAGTGGATATCATAATAGATTCTTAAGGTAATTTAATTTTCTTTCTAGGAAAGTGTTCCATGCCTTTCCTTAGCGAAAATTGGAATCTAATATTCCCTTCCTTCATATCAATAATTGCACCAATCGTTATAGGGAAAGGTCTACCAAGAATAATAGGACATGAAGGATTGCAATCTATATCAAGAACAATGAAATCTATGGGCACATAATTCCTATTTGCAACAATAAGAGCATCATTAATTCTTCCCATAGGTTTCTTAATGGTGGAATCCGCAAGCTGCAAGTTTAAAGAACAATCATCAAATTCACGGAAACCCAACAAATTACACAAAGTTTTTGGAATAGTGGAAACACTAGCACCCAAATCACACAAAGCATAGCATTCATGATCTTTAATTTTAATTTTAATAGTAGGTACCCACTCATCATAAAGTTTTCTAGGGATAGAAACCACCAATTCAAGCTTTTCTTCATAAAATTGCATTAGAGCATCAACGATATGTTTAGTAAAAGCCTTATTTTGACTATAAGCATGCAGAGAATTTAGCACGGATTGCAACAAGGAAATACAATCTATTAAAGAACAATTATCATAATTAAATTCCTTGAAATCCAAAATAGTGGGTTCATTGCTATGTAAAGTTTTGACCTCTTCAATCCCATTTTTACCAAAATTTGCATCAATATCTAAAAACTCCGGATCAATGGGACGCCTTTTAACTAAAGTTGACTCATCTCAAGTCCCATCATTATCAAGATTCATATTGAAAAACAAATATTTAATAGGGGAAACATCAATTACCTTTAGATCTTCATCCTTATTATCATGAAAATTAGAAGAACACGCTTTCATGAAGCAATCTTTCTTAGCATGCATCCTAGCGGTTCTTTCTTTGCACTCATCAATGGAAATTCTCAGAGCTTTGAGAGACTCATTGATATCATGCTTAGGTGGAATAGATATAAGTTTCAAAGAATCAACATCAAGAGAAATTCTATCCACGTTCCTAGCCAACTCATCAATCTTAGGCAATTTTTCCTCAAGTAAAGCATTGAAATTCTTTTGGGAAATCATAAATTCTTTAACACTAGTCTCAAAATCAGAGGGCATATTATTAAAATTTCCATAAGAGTTGTTGTAGGAATTACCATAATTATTAGAGGAATTACTAGGATACGACCTAGGATTAAAGTTTCCTCTATAAGCGTTGTTACCAAAATTATTCCTACCAACAAAATTCACATCCATAGATTCATTATTATTCTCAATCAAAGTGGACAAAGGCATATCATTGGGATCAGAAGAAACACTCTTATTAGAAAATAATTTCATAAGTTCATCCATCTTTCCACTCAAAACATTAACTTCTGCAATTGAATGTACCTTTTCACTAGTAGATCTTTCAGTGTGCCATTGACAATAATTAACCATAATATTATCTAGGAGTTTAGTAGCTTCTCCTAAAGTGATTTCCATAAAAGTGCCTCCCGTGGCCGAATCTAAAAGATTTCTAGAAGCAAAATTCAATCCGGCATAAATTTTCTGTATAATCATCCATAAATTTCAACCATGTGTAGGGCAATTACGTATCATTAATTTCATTATCTGCCAAGCTTGTGCAACATGTTCATGATCAGGTTGCTTAAAATTCATAATATCATTTCTAAGAGAGATGATCTTAGCGGGAGGAAAATACTTAGAGATAAAAGCATCTTTGCACTTATTGCAAGAATCAATACTATTTTTAGGCAAAGACAAAAACCAAGTTTTAGCATGATCTCTAAGCGAAAAAGGAAATAGCTTCAATTTAACAATATCATTGTCCACATATTTCTTCTTTTGCATATCACACAAATCAACAAACCTATTTAGATGGGTAGCGGTATCTTCACTAGGAAGACCGGTGAATTGATCTTTCATGACAAGATTCAGCAAAGCAGAATTAATTTCACAAGATTCAACATTGGTAAGAGGAGCAATCGGAGTGCTAAGAAAATCATTGTTGTTGGTATTGGCAAAGTCACATTAGTATTGTCTTGAGCCATCGTGACAAGCAAGCAATCCAACAGACAAGCAAACAAGAAGCAAGCGAAAAAGAGGCGAACGGAAAAAGAGGGCGAATAAAACGGCAAGGGTGAAGTGGAGGAGAGGAAAATGAGAGGCAAATGGCAAATAATGTAATGCGAGGGATAATAGTTTGTGATGGGTACTTGGTATGTCTTGACTTGTGCATAGACTCACCGACAACGGCGCCAGAAATGGCTCATTGTCGGGAGATCAAATCTTGACTTGACTTGGTGCACACCTCCCCGGCAACGGCACCAGAAATCCTTCTTGCTACCTCTTGAGCATGCGTTGGTTTTTCCTTTGAAGAGGAAAGGGTGATGCAGCAAAGTAGCGTAAGTATTTCCCTCAGTTTTTGAGAACCAAGGTATCAATCCAGTAGGAGGACACACACAAGTCCCTTGTACCTACACAAACAAATAAGAACCTTGCAACCAACATGATAAAGGGGTTGTTAATCCCTTCACAGCCACTTGCAAAAGTGAGATCTGATAGAGATGATAGGATAATATTTTTGGTAATTTTATGATAATGATTAGAAGTAAAGATTGCAAAATAAATGATGACAGAAATAGCTAGTTGACGGAAGATTAATATGATGGAAAATAGACCCGGGGGGCATAGATTTCACGAGTGGCTTCTCTCAAGATCGCATAAGTATTACAGGGGGCATAGGTTTCACTAATGGCTTCTCCCAAAAATAATAATAAAGTGTATAATAAAGCCCATTAAACATCCAAAACAGAATATATAATAGCATGGAACAATAAAAAATTATAGATATGTTGGAGACGTATCAGTGATCTTAGGCAGTGCCACAAACATTTTGGAGACCAGAAGAATTCATTTGGTATTTTTCATAGATAGGATAACATTTAAAAATGCTGAATTGGTGTTGTTATAAATGATAATGCTCATGTTTGCACAAAAGTGATGTTGTGTTCCTTAACAAATAATTGTTATGGAATTTTTGGCAAATGATAAACATTTTTCCACCAACTTTTGAGCAACTTCAAACTTCACTTGAATTTGAATTGACTGGAATTTCAAATGGGATATTGAACAAAGGTGATTAAGCACTGTTTGGAAAAAATGATTAGCTTAAACACAGAGGGTACTGTAGCATGACACTAGGGGTGTTACATATGACTAGTTTATCTTGTGAGAGAAAAGGATGAACGAGGTAAGGCCTTATTTGCAAATGTGGAAAGGTGTGTGGGTACCTTTTTGCAAAATTGCCATAGTTTCTTTCCGATCCGTCAGATATAAATCGGACGGCCTATATTGCAAGATGGCAGGCACACCATCATCACCAACTCTGTTTTTTTATAAGAGTGTATTTTATAAGAGTGTAGATGTAGAGTAGATACAAGCCGACTGGTGGGCCCGATGGTAGTGAGATAATGTGATGCAACACTAGAGGTGCCACGTGGAGCGTTTAACTGGTGAACTAGTCGTGTCTTGAGCAAATACATAGTTGTACAGTGAGCCGTGACTGTATAATAACCACAAAACGTAAATGGTGACCGTAATGAGTGGATTCTGAAGTCCAATGTACGTATCGTGCTTTCGCTTCAAATACAATGATCGCCACTGTATGTATCGCGAGAGAAAGATGAAACATGCGTGAATGTGCTGGGGGGTTACTTTTAGAGGACCTGGAGATAGTTTGTGTGCGTACGTGAAAGGGGCATAGAGGGGGGGGGGCTATGCGATGGAGAGAGAGATGCTCTTCGTTTCTCTTTATTATGACTAACTTTATATATAGTATAAAAATGTACAAATTCACAGTGCGGAATAATTATCATTGTGGGCACCATGCAATGCAAATTAGCGTTCATACTCCTCCATATAACTTTGTAATGTTGTATATATGTAGAAATTCTAAAATAATTCTTTGGCCAAACTTTATTCAAAAGGAATGTTGTATACGAAATAAACGTGAAGAGAGGGTTTTTTAGATCAATGGGGTACGTGATGTAACATGTGTGAATGTGTAGTCAATGCATTTGGCAGGGTCTAGAGATGTATGTGTGTGTATTACGTATTCGAGAGAGGCATGGATAGAGGGGCTGGCGGGGGGGGCATGGGAAGAGATAGCATGAGAAATGAGAGTGGTCTAGAGAGAGAAAGAGAGAGACGAATATAACGTCACGGCGCGAGATTCCCTTGAGTGTGTATATGCAAGGGGGGAGTGGATAGAGGCACCAGGAGAATATTTTTTGTGTGTGTGGTGTGTGTGTTGGTATGTGTGGGTGTGAGAAGATAACGAGACATGGGGGCAGAGGGTGTGTCATCGCGTGAGGTCCGGTGGGTCGAGGTGAGGCCCTTCGTTCGGTTCCGTCCTGCGCCACATTGGTCGGTGATGACCCACAAGTATAGGGGATCTATCGTAGTCATTTCAATAAGTAAGAGTGTTGAACCCAACGAGGAGCAGAAGGAAATGATAAGCGGTTTTCAGCAAGGTATTCTCTGCAAGCACTGAAATTATCGGTAACAGATAGTTTTGTGATAAGGTAATTTGTAACGGGTAACAAGTAATGAAAGTAAGCAAGGTGCAGCAAGATGGCCCAATCCTTTTTTAGCAAAGGATAAGCCTGGACAAAATCTTATATAGAGAAAAGCACTCCTGCGGACACATGGGAATTATCGTCAAGCTAGTTTTCACCATGCTCATATGATTCGCGTTCGTTACTTTGATAATTTGGTATGTGGGTGGAACGGTGCTTGGGTACTGTCCTTTCTTCGACAAGCATCCCACTTATGATTAACCCCTATTGCAAGCATCCGCAACTACAAAAGAAGTATTAAGGTAAACCTAACCACAACATGAAACATATGGATCCAAATCAGCCCCTTACAAAGCAACGCATAAACTAGGGTTTAAGCTTCTGTCACTCTAGCAACCCATCATCTACTTATTACTTCCCAATGCCTTCCTCTAGGCCCAAATAATGGTGAAGTGTCATGTAGTTGACGTTCACATAACACCACTAGAGGAAAGACAACATACATCTCATCAAAATATCGAACGAACAACAAATTCACATGACTACGTATAGCAAGACTTCTCCCATGTCCTCAGGAACAAACGTAACTACTCACAAATCATATTCATGTTCATAATCATAATGGTATTAATATGCATAAAGGATCTGAACATATGATCTTCCACCAAATAAACCAACTAGCATCAACTACAAGGAGTAATCAACACTACTAGCAACCCACAGGTACCAATCTGAGGCTCTGGGACACAGATTGGATACAAGAGATGAACTAGGGTTTTAGAGGAGATGGTGCTGGTGAAGATGTTGATGAAGATTGACCCCCTCCCAATGAGAGGATCGTTGACGATGGCGATGATTTCCCCCTCCCAGAGGGAAGTTTCCTCGACAGAACAGCTCTGCCAGAGCCCTAGATTGGTTCCGCCAAGGTTCCGCCTCGTGGCGGCGGAGTTTCTTCCCGAAAGCTTGCGTATGATTTTTTCCAGGGTAAAAGACTTCATATAGCAGAAGATGGGCATTGGAGGCCTGCCAGGGGGCCCACGAGGCAGGGGGGCACCCAGGGGGGTAGGGTGCGCCCCCACCCTCGTGGCCAGGGTGTGGGTGTCGGTGTCAAAACCGGCGGATCTTGGGTAGGGGGTCCCGAACTGTGCGTCTAGGATCGATGGTAACAGGACACGGGGGACACGATGTTTGCCCAAGTTCGGGACCTCTCTATGGAGGTAAACCCTACTTCCTGCTTGATTGATCTTGATGAATATGAGTATTACAAGAGTTGATCTACCAAGAGATCTTAATGGCTAAACCCTAGAAGTCTAGCCTATATGACTATGGTAATGTGTGCTTTCCAGACTAGCCCCTCCGGTTTATATAGACACCGGGGGGATCTAGGGTTTACATAGAGTCGGTTACATAAGAAGGAATCTTCATAGTTGGTCGCCAAGCTTGCCTTCCACGCCAAGGAGAGTCCAATCCGGACATGTGTATAGTCTTCGGTCTTCATGTCTTCATAGCCCATCAGTCCGGTCCATGGATAACAGGCCGGACGCCCGAGGACCCCTTAGTCCAGGACTCCTCAGTCGCCCCCGAACCAGTCTTCAATAGCGAGGTGTTCGGCACACATATTATCTTCGGCATTGCAAGGCGGGTTCCTCCTTCAATGATCTCCAAGTAACGTATTCTGCCATTGATCCAATGCCGCATCCTTGGCTTCTGCGCCTTAAGTAATTTTCATCTTCCACGTGTTGAGCAAATGTGGAAGGTTAGGGATTGCAAATAACATTCCGTCAATCCAAGGCAGAGTGCCTATTTAAAGAGATCGGATCCTAGATCCATTTGGCACCATGCATAAGAAAGCCCCGGAGACTGCTTAGGAGAAACCATTCCAGCATGGCTAGCATTCCCATCTCCTCCGCTCGTTCTAGCTCAGAGAAAGGTATTCTGTGTCCCATAGTCAATTGACGAAGTTGCAGACGCAGGGATTTCTTCCTCCTGCAGATCTAGTCCCTGTTCGAGCGAGGCTAGCTTCCTTTAATGGTGGGACTCAGGAAGAGGACTTCCCCAATCCGTCCGGGGGAGAGCGAGTGTGTTTTGTCCCCTACCTGCTAAGAGGTGTTGGATTTCCAATCCATCCGTTCCTCTGAGGGCTTCTGGAGTACTACTGCCTCCAGCTGCACAACTTCACTCCTGCCTCCATTCTGCACATTGCGGGTTATGTCGCTTTATGCGAACTATTCCTGGGCGTCGAGGCTCATTTTGAGTTGAGGAGGAAGTTGTTCTGTCTCGTCCCGCGCAATCACGAAGGGTCAATATTTGAAGTGGGTGGAGCCGAAGTACGGCGCGTCGCCGATACCGAATATCCATCTGGCACACCAAGGAAGGCACCTGATGAATGGCCCTCCAAATGGTTCTATATTGAGGATGTCGCGCTTCCCGACCCGGTTCGAAAGGGTCTTCCTGAATTTGCGAGCGTCCTGCTGAAGAAACGCCACAGTTGACATCCCTAGAGCCTTGAAGAGGAAGACGGTGCGGAGGTTCGTCTGCTGATGAGCAAGATAAAAGAGCTCGCTTAGTCCGGACTCACAGTAGTCGAGGTTGTGGCGATCTCCATAGCGCGAGGGTTCAGCCGCTCTAATACAGAGGGCTTCCAATGTGGCACTACAATGGGGAGGATGTCGCCTCCCGCTGCGGCCGGAAAGGTCCGGATACCCCTGCCGCTTTAGCTAAGGTATTAGCCGAGCTGTTCAAAGGGGAGGAAGAGGAATTTCTTCGCATCAAACTCAGAGACGGGTACTCTATGTATAACCCTCCCAGCTGGGTAACCCCAACCCCTCTATTTTTACTCCTTCCATCTCCGTATTGCCTTTGATAAATTTCAGGTTTGTTTGCTTATGACAACACTTGCGAAAGGTCACCGAGGGACTTCATAATCGCGCCCCACAGCCGGAGAACCACAACCGGGAGCTTGATCCCGGGTTTGAAGAGGATCCGGATATATTCGTGGTGCTCGCAGAGGGGGTGTTTTACCAGAGAAGCTACGATGGCATAGAAGTGGCCATCACCGCCGACTACCCTGGCCTTCTTCCTACTTCACAGGTAAGTAATCAAGAAACACCTTCTCTGAAAGGGTGCTCTTACTATCCCTCACCCACCGCATTGTCGCGCGTTCCACAGGGGAGGCGTTCGTCGATTCCGAGGAGATCGGTTCCTGCGTCGGGCAGGCCTTCGAAGAGGAGGGCCAGTGAAGGCACCGCCGGGCCTTCATCGAGGAGGTACGAATAAATATGTTTCTCATTGGCCGCATCAAACAGTGACCTATGCGTCTGTTTGATTACAGGAAAAAGGTTCGCCGAACTGTGTCCGAGGGTTCGGTCGGTCGTGCTCCCGACAACCGGGATTTAGGTCCAGTCGGGGAGACGGGGGCCGATGTAGGAACAAAGCTGGACTGCCCTTCGGCCGAGGGTTCGGACAATATGTCTGTCACCAACTCGGAGGTAGAGAGCGCCATGAATCATCGGCACTGCAGGGCCGTTTTACGAGACCCGAAGTTCTCGGACGAGGCATTCAATGCCTTTAGCTCGGGCGACACATACATCCGAGCTACTCGAGATGGGCTTAGAAAAGCCACAAGGCAATATCTGTATAGCTTTGTTTGTCGAAAAAGGATAGCCGTATGCCTGTAGCCCCCAAGACTGAAAGTAGTTGGCACAACTCATTCAAGGATCGTTGAACAACCAGGCCCTCATAGAGAAGAATGGCCTGCTAGCCCAAGAGCTGGAGCAGTGTCGGGCGCAGCTAAAAGCTGCTACCGCTGAACTAGAAAACGTCAAGAAGTCGTCTTCTGGTAGTGTTCCCCTCCACCAAGGAACAATAATTGTGTATCCACTGTGATAACGCTGCTGCTGATAGCGTGATAGGTTCGTCTGATCAACTTGAAGAGAAGTTGAAGATCGCCCAAGAGGGGGAAAAAGAGGTGAAAAGGCAGCATGCCGCAGGCGAGCGTGTTCTGACCCGCGTCAGAGATGATAAAAACAAGCTACAGGATTCCAACACTTCATTGGGTGAAGAGTTGAAAGATGTTCAAGCCCAGCTAGCCGATTCCGTGAAGGAGAACAAAAAGCAACGGGGCGGTATCTTCAGTATGTGTCCGAACTATTTGTGAAGTAGCTCAGATATAAATGTGACTGATATAGTCATGTTTGCAGGTGTGCTGACGGGCCGTCCTGAAGAGGAGGTCTCTGGATCATCAAGTGATCTGCTGCAGATGCTGTCACAAGTGCACGAGCATGCTCGGCTAGCCATGCGGAGTGTGGCTAAGGCCTTATGGCTGTTTGACTCCCCTCCATGAAGTATGGAGGAGCTTGTAGAGCTGTTCAAGGGAGCATGGCGTCGTATCCGACTATGGAAGATATCGGCCTACCGAGAAGGTGCGCGAGAAGCATGGGCTATGGTGAAAACGTGATATACCAAGCTAGACCCGAATCACATGGCCCGAGTTGGACCGCTAGGGTCAAATGGGGAAGATATTCCCATTAGTTTAGTATATGACAAAGTAGAGGTGGCCGCCAAATATTCCCAACAGGATTGTAAGTTAGACCGCCTGCTGGTCGGTATAGAGGGGGAAGTGTTTAAGTCCAAGTGACTGTACTTTCCTTGCCCTATGTAATTCTAGCTGAATTGTATAGCATTTGTCATGGCAGAACTTTTTGCTTCAACCTCCGGACTCAAGGGTGCGGAGTGTTTCTGAATACCCTCACGGCCGAATAGGCTGGGGTATGCCTGGAAAGCTAGGCATAGGGGTCATAGTTGCTTGAATAGACAAGTTGTATTCTGCTAGTTATGTTATATTACATTTAGATCGTAATAAACATCTTCTAGAGAGAATAGTTCCATTAAGGGTTCCTTTCCCTAGGTGTGCATGTATTAATGTACATGTCCGAGTTGTGATGGAAAAATCACCTTGTATGTAACTTCTGGGGGTTACCAGTGGAGTAATTGCAAAAACGTCTTTAATTCACCGACCGAATATTCCCTTAAGAATGCTAGATTTTGGCTTCACACAATCTGAGGTACACATCCGGATGACCCGACAGTAACAATCGCAGAGGTGCTCCCTTTATGACCTAGCCGAACTAACAGGAAAGTAGGGTATAAGCACAGGAGCCAGGCAACCCAGCTTGGCCAAAACTTAAGTCATATTGATGCATATAGTGGCGAAGAAAAGGTACATATGGAAGAACTCATATGTCAAGAGATTGATGCTCAAAGAATAAAAAAGCTTCTGTCCAACAAGCCCCAAGGTATAATAGACATACATATATGAAAATATGTATGTGTTAGAGGTGTGCGGTCTAGCCGTACCAAAACTTTAAAGTGAAGAATAAAAAAGTAATTGGAAAACAGAGAAAAAATAATGGAAACTACAGGCAAGAAGGAGACGAACAAGGAGTTCGGTGCTAGGCATAGAATCTCCGGAGTCTGGCCGCGTTCCAAGGGTTCGGCTCGAGGCGATTGTCTGATGCATCACGAAGACGGTATGCTCCTCCGGTGAGAACATCGTCAATTATGAAGGGACCCTCCCATCTGGGCTTGAGTTTGTCCTTTTTCTTCTCTGGCAGGCATAGAACGAGTTCGCCAATATTGTAAGTCTTGGCCCGTACTTCTGTACTTTGGTATCTTCGAGCCTGCTGTTGGTAGAGTGTTGAACTGGCTTTTGCGACATCGCGTTCCTCCTACAGGGCATCTAGGCTATCCAGCTGATCGAGCTCGGCTTTTTTCTCTTCATACATACGCGCTCGAGGTGAGTCGTGAATAATATCACAGGGCAATACGGCCTCTGTGCCATACACCATGAAGAAAGGTGTGTATCCGGTAGTATGGTTGGGAGTGGTCTGCAGCCCCCAGAGTACGGAGTCGAGCTCCTCAACCCAGTGCTTGTCTGATTCTTTCAAAGACCGCACTAGTCTGGGCTTGATGCCGCTCATAATAAGAGCATTGGCTCGTTCGACTTGACCGTTGATTTGTGGGTGGTAGACGGAGGCGTAATCGAGTTTAATACTAAGATTAGTACACCAGGTGTTTACCTCGTCGGCTGTGAAATTGGAGCCGTTATCGGTGATGATGCTATGTGGGACACCATAACGGTGCACGACACCGGATATGAAGTCAATCACCGGGCCTGACTCAGCCATTTTGACCGATTTAGCCTCTATCCACTTAGTGAATCTGTCCACCATAACCAGCAGCTATTTTTTCTTATAGATTCCCCCTTTAAGGGGTCGGACCATATCCAGGCCCCACACCGCGAAAGGCCAAGTAATGGGGATAGTTTGCAAGGCAGTTGGGGGCATGCGGCTTTGGTTGGCGAAGAGCTAGCATCGGACGCAGCGTTGGACAAGGTCCAGTGCGTCCGCTTGGGCTGTCAGCCAATAAAACCCAGTGCGGAAGGCTTTGCTAACAAGGGCCCGAGCTACGGCGTGGTGTCCACCGAGGCCAGCATGAATTTCCGCTAACAGCTGCCGCCCCTCTTCTTCGGAGATACATCTTTGAAGTACTCCAGTAGTGCTTTTCTTGTAGAGCTCTCCGTCGTGGACCTTGTAGGCCTTCGAACGCCTGACAACGCGGCGAGCCTCATTCTTGTCGTCGGGAAGCTCCTTCCTATTAATGTAGGCCAAGAAGGGTTTGGTCCATGGGGCAATGACTGCCAAAATGAGATGGTCCGATGGTGTTATTTCGGTGGCTGAGCCCCCGTCACTGCCTGTATGTTCGGGATTTGAGGTTGTGTTCGGATCTAAACTGTGGTCGCCGCCCTCCCCTTACCACACTACGGATGGCTTAAAGAGCCTTTCCAGGAAGATGTTAGGTGGGACGGGGTCGCACTTAGCACCGATGCGGGCTAGGACGTCCGTTGCTTGATTGCTTTCTCGGGCAGCATGATGAAATTCAAGTCCTTCGAACCGAGCCGACATTTTTAATACGGCATTGCGATAAGCTGCCATCTTTGGATCTTTGGCATCAAAGTCGCTGTTTATCTGAGATATCGCGAGGTTCGAGTCCCTGCGCACCTCCAGGCGTTGTATGCCCATGGATATGGCCATCCCAAGACCATGTAGTAGGGCCTCGTATTCAGCTGCGATGTTGGAGTCTGTGTATAATATCTGGAGTACATACTGGACGGCGTCTCCAGTGGGGTATGTTAATACGACTCCCGCTCTTACTCCTGCCAACATTTTGGAGCCGTCAAAATACATGACCAGTTTGAGTATGCGTCGTACTCTTTAGGGAGTTCGGCCTCTGTCCATTCGGCGACGAAGTCGACCAGTACTTGAGATTTAATGGCTCGACGAGGCTTGTATGTTATGTCAAATGGAAGTAGCTCTATGGCCCATTTGGCGATACGTCCCGTGGCATCGCGGTTGTTTGTTATGTCATTGAGTGGGACCTCAGAAGCCACCGTGATTGAACACTCCTGGAAGTAGTGTCGTCGGGATGCCATGAAGACCGCGTATGCTATCTTTTGGTAGTGGGGGTACCGAGATTTGCATGGTGTGAGGATAGTAGATACACAGTATACTGGTTTTTGAAGCGGGAATTTGTGTCCGTCGTGTTCTCGTTCGACGGCGAGCACGGTGCTCACCACTTGATGTGTTGCCGATATGCATAGCAACATGAGCTCGCGAAGTGCCCTTTTGCGCTTGTTGTTTGAAGCGAATGTCTCAAAGACCGTCAATACTCTTGGGTCGTCATCTTCTGGGGGATGCTGTTCCGGGGCGTCCTTGATAAGGATGTCCTCGCCGCTCTTGGCTACCTGTCATAGTATCCAACATGCTCTAAGGCTGTGGGTTGCCATGGTATCTTTTGTTGTATGTATTTTGCATGGGCCATCGAGCCATCCCTCCAGAACGGTGTAGTGCCGTATAACAACTTTGTGTTTCTTGACTGTTGGACTGGGCATGCCACGAGGGTGCGCCCTTTTCTCCTGTAGGTGGAGTTGGGTTGAGACTGACGGTTCCCAGCGAGCTGCCCGAGTTTCCCAGGCGCTCTCCATCGCGCTGTACTTTTGCATGATGGTTGCTAAGTCAGCGAATTTCAGTATAAGGCGGCGATTGATGGCGTTGAGGATTCCTTCGTCCGTGCAATTTTTGCAGAACGCTGATATTGCGTCCTCGTCACGGCAATCTTTTACCTTGTCCTTGACAAGGAGGAATCTGGCCTAGAAGCGGTGGACTTTTTCCTGAGACTGCTGTTTGATGCTCATGAGAGCGTCTATGTCTGGGTGGGTGGGTGGAATTAAATCCGAACCCCGACCAGACCGATTATCTGGAGTCT
This sequence comes from Triticum dicoccoides, assembly GCF_002162155.2. NCBI lineage: Eukaryota > Viridiplantae > Streptophyta > Magnoliopsida > Poales > Poaceae > Triticum > Triticum dicoccoides. The sequence goes on from NC_041384.1 coordinate 597,977,328, forward strand.
GACGACCTTCCGGGCTTGACAGTCCGGGTTCCGGAATATCTTTTGATTGTTCGGGACCGCCGTCCGATGCTATGTTCGGAGGGCTGGTCGCATCCTTTCATAGGTGGGTATCCGGCTCTTCGTGAACGGCGATCTGAACATAGTCTGCCTTCGGTATAGAAGGATACTCGCCATCCTGTTCCACGACTACCGCAATCTGGTGGGTGACATGTGGAGTTTCGGTTTTTCCCTAATCGGTTTTAGGCCCGATCCGATCGTAATCGGTGGCGATTCCCAAAGCGGCGATGTGCTCTAGGAGCTCGTTTAAGGACGAGAACTCAACCGGATCCATCTGCTTGGAGTGCTCGGAATTGATGCGAAGGGGGTTTTCGATGGCCCAAGAGGTCATTGTCGGCTCAACGGCCAAACGGGCAATCATAGTAAAGTCGCCCAGCCAGAGGGTTTGGCCCGAGGCCAGAGCTACCCCGCGGTGATGTTGTCTTTAAGGACAAGGCGAGCCATCGAGCCTTTCATCGACGGCACAGTGGAACTCTCAATGAAAGCACCAATATCGGTGTCAAAATTGGCGGATCTCGGGTAGGGGGTCCCGACCTGTGCGTCTAGGATCGATGGTAACACGAGAAGGGGGACACGATGTTTACCCAGGTTCAGGCCCTCTCTATGGAGGTAATACCCTACTTCCTGCTTGATTAATCTTGATGAATATGAGTATTACAAGAGTTGATCTACCACGTGATCGTAATGGCTAAACCCTAGAAGTCTAGCCTATATGACTATGGTAATGTGTGCTTTCCGGACTAGCCCATTCGGTTCATATAGACACCGGGGGGATCTAGGGTTTACGTAGAGTCGGTTACATAATAAGGAATCTTCATAGTTGGTTGCCAAGCTTTCCTTCCACGCCAAGGAGAGTCCAATCCGGACACGAGTATGTACATCGGTCTTCATGTCTTCACAGCCCATCAATCCGGCCCATGGATAACAGGCCGGACGCCTGAGCACCCCTTAGTCCAGGACTCCCTTAGTGGGCCCCCTCTGGTACTTTCTTCGCTCAGTATTTTTTATTGATTCCAAAAATGACTTCCGTGAAGTTTCAGGACTTTCGGAGCTGTGCAGAATAGGTCTCTAATATTTGCTCCTTTTCCAGCCCAGAATTCCAGCTGCCGGCGTTCTCCCTCTTTATGTAAACCTTGTAAAATAAGAGACAATAGGCATAAGTATTGTTACATAACGTGTAATAACAGCCCATAATGCGATAAATATCGATATAAAAGCATGATGCAAATTGGACGTATCAGTCGGCCCGTGACGTATTTAGGGAGACCCATGGATGACTAGTCATACAACACAAACATAGCATAATTGTGAAGGACTCTGTGTCCACTGACAAAGCCGGCTAGGATTTGTAACCCTAGGTTCTCGGACTAAGGTAACCCCTTTATCTCTGATATTACTATTCATCCAATCTAACTTTAAGGGACATCCTACAGAATGCGTCACATGTTTAGAGATAGATGAGTCGACAAAATAAAATATGGACATGAGGGCATCATGATCATTCTTATAACTGTAATATATATATATATATTGTCATATGATTTCTTATGCCTAGGTAATAATCTATTCGGAAGCACAAGTAGTATCTCTACTTGGTGCAAAGAATTTGGCTAGCATGAGGAAGAAAGGCAAGCTCAACATCTTGGATGATCCATGACAATATACTTTATTTCGGATAAAAGAAAACATAACCCATTACGTTGTCTTCCTTGTCCAACATCAACTCTTTAGCATGTCATATTTTAACGAGTGCTCACAATCATAAAAGATGTCCAAGATAGTATATTTATATATGATAACCTCTCTTTCTTTATTCCTTCATATAGATTAATTGCAACGATGACCAAAACTATGTTTGTCAACTTTCAACAACTTTCATTCATCATATCCTTTATATGTGAAGTCATTACTCTCCATAAGATCAATATGATCTCTTTAATTCTTTTATTCTTTCTCTTTCTTTTATTCCCTCACGATCATAGCAAAATAATCAAGCCCTTGACTCAACACTAATTTTTATTATATATAGCTCACGGACTCGATTACATAGAAGGATCATAAGGCAAAGCTCAAAACTAGATCATACTAAAACTGTATTCTACTAGATCAAGATATTACTAAAAGGATCGAACTAAGAAAAACGGTAAAGATGGGAGTGTGACGGTGATACGATACCGGGGCACCTCCCCCAAGCTTGGCAGTTGCCAAGGGGAGTGCCCATACCCGTGTGATTATGTCTCCTTCTTCCGGGGTGGTGATGATGGAATTAATTGTGCGTGCAGATTTTTCATATTGTATTTCAGAAGAGAAATTTCCTCCTTTAAATCATCAACTTCCGTTTCCAGCTTCAAGATTTTGTCGCATAAATCTCCTTTGCTTTTCTGCCGAAAACGAGAAGGAACAGATCGGTTGTTAGATAGTTTAGCCCTCTTAGGAATACTAGACTTCTTGAACTTTATGTTCATATCCCCAGGTTGAGGAAGAGGGACATCCTCCTCCTCAGAACTTGAATTATTGATCCTCATCAAATGAGCATCCTCTTCACACTACAAAAAAAGACACATCCGTGACATTTTTGGCCGAACGAAATTTTTTCTGTCATACATATGACACTTCTATGATGATAATTGTGACAAAACCCGGTATCATCATAGATGTGGTGGGATCCTACTTCTATGACAAAAAATCATGACAAAAATGGGCTTTTCGTCCTGGGCGGGCCGGAGACGCAGCTGCATGACATTCTTTGGGCCGTCCATGACGGAAAAAACCGTGGTAGAATCGAGGGGGAGGAAAATTTCAGGGAGTTCCCGGTTACGTTGGGAGGTCGGGGGCCGAGCGATGCGCGTTACTCTCGTACACGTACACGCGTGTGTGCGAGGCGTTGGCTCTAACTGAACGCGAGCGAGGCGTTGGGCTCTAACCGAACTCGAGCGATTGCACTGCAGGCTACACGTTACTGAACCCGAGTGATCGATCGATGGCTGTTAACTGAACCCGATCGAGCGTTTCCTTGGCTACTGCTGCTAAGTGAAGCCGATCGATGGGATGAACAGTGAGCGTTGCGGGGCGGGGAGGGGGGGTTGGATTAACACTAAGCGGTGGCGTTGCCTCTGGATGAACAAGACCCCATGGTGTGGTGGAGGGCAGGATGAACAGTAGACGGTGGAGGTGTGCCCGTGGAGGGGTAGATGAACAGGACCCCGTGGTGTGGAGGGCAGGATGAACAGTAGACGGTGGAGGGGTGCCCGTGGAGGGGTGGTTGAATAGGACCCCGTGGTGTGGAGGGCTGGATGAATAGTAGACGGTGGAGGGGTGGTTGAACAGTAGCCGGTGGAGTAGCGCACGGTGGAGGCTGGATGAACAGGAGCCCGTGGAGGCTGGAGGAGGTCGACGGTGGATGAACAGTAGCTCGTGGAGGCTGGAGGGGGTCGATGGTGGAGAGGAACAGTATCTCGTGGAGTCCCGTTTTGCAGTACGCCACACCCTCCCGATGAACAGGACCCCCGTTTCGACCGTAGCGCTCCAACACAAGTCTGTTTCCTTCGTTTTGCGGTACGCCACACCCCTCCCGATCAACAGGATCCCTGTTTCGACCGTAGGAGGTCCGTTTCCTCCATTTTGCGGTACGCCACACCCCTCTCAATCAACAGGACCCTCGTTTCGACCGAAGGAGGTCCATTTCCTCCATTTTGCGGTACGCCACACCCCTCCCGATCAACAGGACCCCCGTTTCGACCGTAGGAGGTCCGTTTCCGCCGTTTTGCGGTACGCCAGGCCTCGTTTCCATCGCCTCTTCCGTCCAAGCCCTCCCGATGAACACAACCACGCATTCCGTTCCGACCCAGCCGTGTTGCCTCCCGATGAACACGACCACACATTCCGTTGCCTCCCCATGAACACGACGACGACGCTGTTTCTCCGTTCCGACCCAGCCATGTCAATGAGCCCTCGCCGTACGTATGCGCGAGTAGGCGCTCGAGACCCCGCCCGTATGTACACATACATGGCCGTATTTTCTTTCTTGCAACCTGGCCGCTGTACGCACGTATACATGCTACGTGCGTGCCTCTACTACCACACGTGCGCGCCTCTACATCGACCAGTATGTACGTACACGTTCGCGACCAGAATGACAACGCTACGTACGCTTCGACTAGGTGGGTCCCGACTGTCAGGCACTTCCTTGCCTGCAAAGATGTAGCTGGTGGGTCCCAGCAGTCAGGGGGTGAATCGTTTTTTTTGCCCGGATGCACTTCCTTGCGTGCGAAGGTGTTGCTGGTGGGTCCCAGCACTCAGGGGGGAAAGTTTTTTTTCGTGAAATACGGTGGCCCGTCCGGTGGGTCCCTGCTGTCAGGTGGAGGAATCATTATTTTCCGTGTAATAAGGAGGCACTTCCTTGCTGCCGCCATGGACCCAGCTGTCAGCCTCTCCACGTACAGTCCACGTCCGATGGAAGTCGTTCCTTGACCACGTTGACCACGCCGCGCCGAGAGCACCAGGGCGGTGGACGACGGCGAGGCCTAGGAAGGGGACGACGCGGAGCCGGTGAAGACGCGACAGTGGATGCCCACGCGGAGAGGAGTATGAGGGTTCACTCATTCGGCTGTGCTGTGAGGCTGCCATCGCCGCAGGGCCTGGCCAGCGGTGGGAATAGTAGGGGGCGGTGAGGCCTCCGCGGCAGCACAGCCGGCCACGGGAGGCAGGAGCAGGCGGCACGACCGGCGCTGCTTTGGGCGGCTGGAGCAAGAAGACCAGAGGCTGAAGAAGCACTACGGCCGTTGGATGGACATCGTACGGTCAATGGAGCTAGAATCATGCATATTGACCAAGTTGACAAAGCCCTCCGTCCCCGTCAACTTAATAGGCCCACAAGTCAGCCTCCCACCAAGGTGGGTCCTAGCTAGCAGGGGGGTATTCATTTTTTGTGCGTAATAAGGAGGCACTTCCGGTGGGTCCGAGCTGACAGCAGGGGGAACGTTTTTTCGTGAAATACGATGGCCCGTCGGGTGGGTCCCAGCAGTCAGGGGCAAATGTTTTTTCACGATATACTCGTGGGCGTCCGGTGGGTCCCTGCTGTCAGGTGGAGGAATAATTATTTTCCGTGTAATAAGGAGGCACTTCCTTGCGGCTGCCGTGGACCCAGCTGTCAGGCTCTCCACGTACAGTATTCTTCCGATGGAATTAAATCGTTGACCACATTGACCACGGCGCGCCGATAGCACCACGGAGGTGGACGATGGCGAGGCCTAGGAAGGGGATGACGTGGAGCTGGGGAAGACGCGGCAGTGGATGCCCACGCGGAGAGGAGTACGAGGATTCACTGGTTCAGCAGTGTTGTCGTCGCTGCAGAATAACAGGGGGTGTGGGTGAGTGGAGTGGAGGGATGGCCTGGCCAGCGGTGGGAGTAGTATGGGGGCGGTGAGGCCTCTGCGGTAGCACAGCCGGCCACGGGAGGTAGGAGCAGGCGGCACGACCGGCGCTGCTTTGGGCGGCTGGAGCAAGAAGACCAGAGGTTGAAGAAGCACTACGGCTGTTGGATGGACATCGTATGGTCAGTCGAGCTAGAATCGTGCATATTGACTAAGTTGACAAAGCCCTTCGTCCCCGTCAACTTAGTAGGCCCACTATACTGGGTCCCAGCTAGCAGGGGAGTATTCTTTTTTTGTGCGTAATAAGGAGGCACTTCCTTGCGTGCGAAGATATAGCTGGTGGGTCCGAGCTGTCAGCGGCGGTAACGTTTTTTTCGCGAAATACAGAGGCCGTTTCGGTGGGTCCCAGATGTCAGGTGGAGGAAATCATTATTTTGCGCATAATAAGGAGGCATTTCCTTGTGTGCGGCCATGGACCCAGTTGTCAGCATCTCCACGTACAGTCCACTTCAGATGCATGTCGGTCGTTGACCATGCTGACCACGCCACGCCGAGAGCACCAGGGCGGTGGACGACGGCGAGGCCTAGGAAGGGAACGACACGGAGGCAGGGAAGACTCGGTCGTTGTTTTTGTTTCCCACGTGGAGGGGAGTACGACTGTACGAGGGTTTACTAGTTCGTCTGCCGTTGCCGAAGAATAACAATAGGTGTAGGTGAGTAGAGTGATGGCTAGGCCAGCGATGGGAGTACGGTGGGGCGGTGAGGCCTGCACGGCAGCACAGCCGGCCGCGGGGAGGAGGGAGCAGGCAGTCCCGCTGGCGCTTGTTTGAGCGGCTGGAGCAGGAAGAGAAGAGATTGAAGAAGCACGACGGCCATTGGATGGACATCCAACAGTATATAGGCCATCTGTGGAAAGCCTCAAATCTGTGGAAAACAACATACAGCCCATCTGCCATTATTTCAAATAATTTACAGCCCATTTGCTAATTCTTACGGGTTTTTTTGGAGCCCATATCCTTTATGTTAGCATTACAGCCCATATCGTGGCCACGGTTAAAAAACTATACGAAATTTTGCATATGTTGGTGCGGTCTGAACTGTTTTCAATCCCGAAATTTCGAGTCACATTCAGACTGATTTTAAAAATAAATGTATATCAATATAAAATCCAATAAATTGTCCACACATAAAAATCAATGCAATTTAAAATCTCGAAATGAAAAAAAGATATTTGAAAATAATTGCCGGTTTGATGTGTTTTAAAAATGTACAACCCATTTCTTATTACTGATAGGCCATTTTCTCGGCCAGCCGAATGAAGCTCTCCTCGTATTGAAAGATTTGCAGCCCAACAGGCCTGATAAAGCGACTTACTTGGCAAATCACAAAAAACTGGGCTAGCCATTTTCAGAAAGAAAAAAAACTACTGGGCTGGTCTGTGGTAAACATAAAAGAAAAGGCTGTCTAGACAGGCCAGAGTGTCCCGCATAGCCCAGTTGACACCCTGCTTCTGTCTCAAAAACAAATTAGATAAATGCCACTCCAATTATGGTGATTCATAAAAATGCCACTGCAATTTCCAAACTTTGAAAAATGCCACTGCAATTTTTGCAAACTTTGAAAAACGCCACTGCAGTTTGCAAACTTTGAAAAACGCCACTCCAGACTTCGAAAAATGCCACTAGAAATGGCATGAAACGGCATTTTTCAAAGTTTGGAAATTGCAGTGGCATTTCTCGGATATACCAGATTTGGAGTGGCATTTATCAAATTAACCCAAAACAAAAATAACTGGGTGAGCTGCTGGGTCCCTAGTGTCAGCCGCTCGTTGTGTAATTCTCTCGTTTATTGACTACGTTGACAATGGCATGGGACCCAGATGTCAGAAATCCACTTGGAGGAGCCATTTTTTATTGGCTTGAAATAAGGAGGCACTTGCTTGCGTACGAGCTTGTCAGTTTCTTCAGAGGTAGGCATTTTTACTCAAAAAATGCCACTTCGCATCTTGCGTCGCAAATAAAATTGCCAGGAGCGCATTTGTAGGCTAGTTAGTGATCGATCAATAACTTGTAAACACTGAGCGAACAGAAATAAGTAATTGTTAATGCATCTCAATGATTCACAGATCATATACAAATATGTAGCTCCAAAAGCAAAGATCAGCCACTTCGGATCTTGCGTCGCAACTAAAACTAACTAGTACGATTCCCATACATAAGATCAACATGTTAATGCATCTCAATGACTCATAGATCATATACAAATATGTAGCTCCAAAAGCAAAGATCTAGAAAAAACATCTGTTCTTCCTACTAACATGGATGCTTCTATTGGCCAACATTCAGTACAGACTGAAAGACAAATTTGTTTGTGAAGTCTACAATTCCTCTTGCAAACGTAAGTGGTTTCACCAACAGCTGGAACCATTAGAATGAACCAGACATGATGGAGGAACATGCACTGCAATATGACTTGGTCTTCCCTCGATCACACTGCGAGACTATTTTCAGAATACAAACTTTAACTTAGGCAAAATGATGCCCATTGTATAATCAGACCAAAGCAATGAAGCACCTAATGTTGGCCAATAAATAGTACAACACTACTTTTCTGCAGTCCATCAAGTGAATATCCAATCTTTCTGTGTCTATTTTCAAATGGCACTGCATGCAGTGACTATACTATTCTCTTGTGCAGTTCAACCAAAATTGCGGTCACTTTGTTTGTTTGCCAAATAGCAACGGGCAGACATCTCTGTCTGCACAAATATCAAGCAGCTAGTAAACATATACCACACCTTGTATTTTCGGTTTAAACATGTCTCTTCCGCTTAGCATCTATCATGTTCTGCACTGGACAATCTGATACAGTTATGTTTTGCCCTGGACAATTTCATACTGAATTGATTTGCTGGTTCAGAGCAGAAATATAGCGCCTATTCTTCATCAGACCAAGGATATCCATGTTCGCAGTGATGGAAGAGGTGAAATCGATACAACCAAAATTGAGCATCCAATCACTAAATCCTGTCCTGCACCTCCAATGTAGGTCCACCCTGCCAATAAATTCACATGAAAACCACTAGTGTTACTATCTAATGACAGTACAAAAAGAGTAGCATGATAGTAGCAAACCATGTACCTTCGTAATGAACAGCTCATAGTGCCACCAATTGGATATAAAGGTTGGGAAAAAACATGCTCCTAATGTTGAACCAGTTGGACTTTTTGTGCAGTTCCACTAAAATCGAGCATCCCTGTTTGGATAGATATTGGAAGTGTGATTACTCTATGAGTGGCACTAGTTGAAGCATAGACTCACAAATATAAGCATTCCAATTTCTTAATGGGAAAAGGTAGCAAGACTGTTTCTAACCCACCTGTTTGAAGGAATAAATAAAGCAACAACGGCTGATGTGAGGAAGGCATACATACAGTAGTTTTTTCTAAAAAACTGAGCGATTCCTGACATTTCCTCTTCTTTTAAGCAAATTTTGTGCAGATCTACTAGAATAAAATGCCATCACCGCCTTGAAAATTCAGTGACACTGTACAAAAGGAAATGACTTAACATTACATCATGATGTCAGGTATGTAGTCGACAGGTATTAGAGACAAACATACATACCTCCTCAAGAGAACAGCCGGAGGAGGAGGTGCCCACTCTTGACCTTTCCTCTTGTCTTCATAATTGTCTGTGCAGTTTAACCAAAATAAAATGACATCAGCGCCTTGGCATTTTGGTGACACTGTACAAAAAAAATTAACTTATCTCATGAAAGTGAGGTATGTAATCTATAAGCATTAACATTGCAAAAATCTGACGGGAGTAACAAGTTTCATCGTTGGTATACTGGCTGTGCAACAACATTAGAATGACTTATAGCTGAAAAATCTTTAATACATCCACAATCAACAGCTAACCCTGAAATAATCCAGTGACATTAAATGGCATTGCTTAAATTTATGGGTGGCATTAGACTGAGAGAGGCATTAGTTAAATGTGGCATCACTTTAGCAGTAGCATTGCTTGACTTGACTGTTGGCGTTATACTAACAGCAAAAAAGTGGCAATAAGAGCATGGGAGGCCCATTCGGACAGTGGGCGCACCAGTACGATGTACCTCCACAGACGCAGAGTGGTGAGGGAGGTATGGTTGCCCAGAGCAACAAATATCCAGGCAGCATATGTGGATTACGGTCCCATTTTTATTCTCTTTAGCCACCGTTTTCCTGTGCGAGGACAACAAACCGATCGACCTGGTCATTCTCTATTGCGTTGTCATGCCTTTCTACCCTTCTTCAACCACGAGACACGAGACTCGTTCCTTAGCTACTGATTTTCCCCTTTTCAACCTAGATGCGTGTTCGATGCCTACTCTCTTGGACAGTACAGTCTCCCTTCCTTTCCTAATTCAACCCAGACATGGATTAGTCTGCATGAAGTAGGGTTTCCTTTAATAGTGAAAATTATGGTTTTCGTCTGCGTGGCGAGCAGAGTAGAGGATAGCAAATTGGAAATGGTGGAGTGGAAAAAGATCCACATGCAATGACGTAGCAGATGGGGCAATAGAACAAGGTTATGGCTCGAAAAGAGGTAGCATATGAGGATCGGCGGGAAGTGGCTTCGCTCGTGGTCGTCGTCCTCCGCACACACTACGGCAACGAGCTTGGGGACAGAGGCCACCCCGCGCGGACGCTTGGTCTGAGAGGACGGCCTTGTCGTCAGTGCGTGACCTCGCTCGCCGACGACGAGTGCATCAACGCTGCATGTCCTTCTCTTCCCCGGCGGATCTGTGACCACCGGTGAGGAGGGAGAGAGGGGCCGTCTTTTTTAGATCTGGAGAGAGGTTGGTAGTGTGAGAAGCAAGTGGGCAGCCCTTAGCAAGAAAGCGCTGAAGCTCCAGCCTATATATCATTTTTTATACTACTAGTACTGGAGGTGGGGTAGTGGTAGAGTAGTTTATAATTTCTCTGCGTACAGTACCAGTTAGTCGTGCTTCAAAACTGATCGACACGCCATTAAAAAAATAAAGGTCGATAACTAATGTGGCACCTCTGGCCAACGCGGCCAGATCGCATTTTGCACGAGAAATTACACACCATGTTTTGTTGACATGTGGTCCCGTTCCAACATATCAGTGAGACGATGGCGAGTAGTAGGAGTATTTTCAAACAGACGTGTAGGCCGGGGCGCCTCTTCGTGAACCGTGGCAAACTCGCAACCGTCCACTGACTCTTCGCCTTTCCCTCTCAATTTGGAACTGTTGTCGCACGCTCTTCCTCTCCCTCCTCCATTTTCCTTCAGCCCTTCACCCTTTCTTCTGCCATTGTTCGATCGTCTTCTCCATGGAGGGAACAGGCCTGAAACAACCCCATTATTCTTCCCTGATCTGAAAGATGACGCGGTGGAGGAACTCATTGATCGGTGTGACATCATCACCTCGGCTAGCATGGCAGGTTTGTTCAAGCCCATTCTCGACTGAACTAATAACATCATTGCAAGGAACCCAAGGGTCAAGGAGCGGTTTGATCTCCCCTATCTTCTTCGCCGTGACCCTGATGACTGGCGCCGGCACGACGGAGGCCTCGCCCTGTGCAAGTTGATGCCGCTTGATAATGATACGTGTGATGTTAAGATGCCATTGCTTGAGGGTAAGGCTTGGGCGGGCGCAAATGGAGATTGGGTTGTTTACATTGGGTCCAACTGCGAGTGGGAACTTGTGAATGTGTACACTCGACCGGGTTCCACTTCCAAAAATCTCAGCACACTGCCCAGAGGTTAAGCATACCGGTAATGTACGCACGTTCAAATATGATCATGGTGACTGTCTTCTACGGAAGATAGCAATTTGTCGAGTTCCCAACCGCTCTTGGAATTACAAAAATTATGATGTTGTTGCTATCTTCGACAAGCTTGTTGCCGTCCTTGATGGTTTGACTCGATGGATATTGCTCAAAAATCAGTTTCTGTGCACGAATGAGTACTGTGATGCAAATGAATACGAGGGCCTTGTGTTTGCTTGCACCACTTGTGGCACTCTTTATGCATGGCATCCTCGTTGTTTCGGTACGTTTGTCTTCCACCGTAATTATAATTGTTTCATCCACATGCATGCGGGTTAGCAAGTTTCCCTTTACCAATTAACCTTCTTCTTGTGTTTCCAAGGTCCTGTGAACATGCCACCACCTATACTTGAAGATTTTTATAACCAAGGGGGAGATGACGATGGTGATGATCACGAGCATGAGGACGAGCAGCGCCGATATACTCTGTGGCGCCTGGCAACTAATTCCGATGGATCACCTCTTCTTGTGTGTATACAACCCACTAATGATGTTACTGCTAAGGAAGCAGGTGTAGTCTCCCATGGTCGCACTCTCCGGACCTATTCCAACACCCGTTGCATGGTATTCGGTATGGATACTAGTGTGCTAGCGCCAACTCCTTCTCCCTGGCACAGAATTGATAGTCTTGGAGAAAACTCGCTCTTCCTTGGACAAAACAATTCGATGATGGTGAAAGGCGATCCAACTACTGTTGACACATTTATGAGAAGCAACTGTGTCTATACCTCGGACATTTGGGTGGTGCCCTACCCTGGTACTGATATAGTAGGCCGCTTCAGCCTGGATGATCAGTCCTGCGTTGGTCTCTAGATCGACAACGGATGGCCCGTCCCAGAGAATCACTTGTGGTTCAAAGCAAGCGTTTCCAATGCCGCGGAATGGTTGAGTTGAAGTTCATTTCATTGCTTGTTATTTGTTGTGTGGTGAAAATTTTAGTATTTATAATGTATCCTCGTTGTCGATGTGGGTTGATGACCTGTTGTACTATGTAATAAAATGATATTCCTGTGATAAACTTACTAAATTTATGTATGGCTTTCGAGTCGCTTCTCTGAGTGAGTGGTGCGATGAGGCAAAAAAAATATATTTTCCGAATACATAATTGTACGTGCATTGCAACAGGTTATCGGATGAGGCCAATCAACAATAGTAGTACACTATATGTACTAGCTTCACATGCTTCGCGCGTCGGGCGGGTGTTTTTACTGTAGCCATATGTTAATGTGTTCATTGTACGTAACCAGCACCTCGAACCCTTGATACTACCAGTATACTATATAGTAGGAGTAAGGCCCCTCCCAATGCTCCACCTTGTACAGTTGCTAAGGCTGCCATGTAGGCAAAAAAACTCATGTGGCAAGGTATTTAAGAGGAGAGAGATGAGTGTGGTGACCCGAGAAAGAACCAACGCCAAGCACAAGAACCTAGGCAAAACACTCAAATCAAAGAATCCCACCAATAGATGAAAAACTTTAGTTGCAAAATCATTAAATGAAGGATTCTTAGCACCAACAAGTTAAGCACCTATGCATTGGGGGCTTTTGTTGCTAAAGTTTTTAATGTGCTTAGCACCTTATGTTAGCACCAATGCATTGGAAGAAGCCTAAGTAGTAGGAGTAGTAGGGTGGCATGGGCCAGAACAAGCATTCACGTCCAGGAGTATGGCACACGCCACCACCACGACATCCATTTGACACCATATTATTTCTTGGAGTCCGTGCGAGAGCAATCTCTTCAACCTCGTCGTTTCTCTAACTTCAGCCATCGCGCGGCGGGCGAGGTGGGGGTTTGCCGATAGTCGGTTTCCTTAACTGCGGTCCCACTTGTAAGGCCAACTCCAACGCACGACCCCAAACGGACCTCCGTTTTGCACGAACTCCAACGATAATTTTGACTACTCCTCTAGTAAGTTGGATTGGTGCCTTCTCGATGCATTCATTGTTGATCTGCAGAGGCTCGATCTAGCGTGCTTCTTTCTTCTTCGAGTGTAAAGAAGTAGACGTTGCTTCCTCGCATCTAGTGTCATGTCTAGCCTCTATTCTATACTAGCTAAAAGTGATAGAACATCTACTAAATTGCGCTCTATCAATATATGGATGTACTCTTCTTCCCAATACAAAAACTTGCATCCATTCTACTCCCTCTGTTGCACAATACTACATGCCTTCTATTTGTCAAAATATATATGTATCTAGACATGTCTTAGTATATAGGTACATCCATTCTACTCCCTCCGTTGCACAATACATGCCTTCTATTTGTCAAAATATATATGTATGTAGGTACCTATATATGCCTTCTACTCCCTCCGGCGCGACATGTCTTCGGTACATATGTAGACATGTCTTAGTATATAGGTACATCCATTTTTGGACAAATGGAAGTCAAGTATTTTGGAACGGAGGGAGTACACATAGCACAACTAGTCTAATCCGAGAGCATAACCGAAGATTTGGTCGGGTTCTTCTTCCTTTTGCCAACACGTGGGACATCCAGCATCCAGGTCGTGTCATGAAAGAAAATAGAGTGGTAGTTGAAGCCACGAGATGTGCATCTTGGGTTAAACTGTAAATAGAATCTTACTACTCTTGAGTAACTCCAAAAGCGGCCACCGAAGATCTTTATTGGATTTGTTTTTCATCACCAGCACGTCGAGGTGAAAGATGTGCAGGTTCAGTGGGTCCTCTTGCGTTTTCACTGACATGTGGGGCCGCATGTGAGCAAATAGACGATGGGCTCCGCGCGTCCGCTGGCTGGCTGAGAAGAGAGATAGAGGAGGGCTGAGCATGGACTGCAGGAAATTTGTTCTACGTACCTCGATATAGGCTCGATATAGTGGGGTGGCATGGGCCATAACTAGCATTCACGTCTAGCAGTATGGCACATGCCACCCACACGAGTCCCATCCGAGACCAATTTTCTTGGAGTCCGTGCTACAGCCATCTCTTCTCCCTCCTGTCCTCTTTTCTTAGCCATCGCGCGGTGGGCGGGGTGGGGGTTTGCCGATAGTCGGTTTGCTCAACTGCGGTCCCACTTGTAAGTGAAAATGCAACACCGCACGCATTCCCGCTTGAGCGGCGTGCCGGACCAACCGTGTGGGGGTGCGACGCGAACACGGCAGGCTTTTCCTTTTGAACTCGTAACTTGTAAATTTTGGTTCTGCTCCATGGCACGACCGATAGATAGAAAATAACGATTTTTCCTAGAGTAATGAGAAGTTTGGTTCTGGCGTAGTTCATGCCTGGAGTACGTACGAAAATTATGAAGTTGATGCGAAAGGTAAGATAATTATGTCTTGCTGCGCCAGGCGCTGCACGGCGAGCGCGACCTCGAGGTGGACATTCTCCGATGCGACGGCGGGCAGTCGCAGGGCCACCAGTGCGTCGAAGAGGTTGTTACCATACTGGCCATTGAGGGTGGCGGGCATCGCAAAGCCTAGGCACGTCAGTTGGAGGCTTACGTCAAAGTCGTCCGCAAGCTTCTTGACGACGGTGAACTTGTTGAGGAAACCAATGAGGACCTCGTCGAACAAGGAGACGAAGCTGTCGTCCAAGCGACCCCTCGCCCTGGCGGCCTCAAGCAATACTACCTGCCGGGCCGCAGGCCGGCGTCGTGGACCATCTGGCACAGCCGGCTGATGCTCGCGCTCATCTCCTCCATGGGTCTAGGGTCGGTTCTAGTCAACTGATCTTGCGATTCGAGTGATCACGCAGCCCTTGGTTAGCGTGCGTAGGTGCGTAGGATTTCGTACTACTCCTCGGCCCTCTACTACACCTGCCTTTGGCTGTATGATAGGTGGGCCAGCAACCCCCTGGGGCCACGTGTCATTCACCTCCTGACCCGTCTCTCACACGCACCCTGCTAGTGTATATATAGTGGTTTTCTTTTTCTCTCCATATCAACCATTTTATATTGCGTACGTGTCATTCAAGAGTGGAATGATGGTTGCTTCTTCCGACTAAATTACTGTGTGATTTGACTGCTCCTTAGTGGCCCCTACATGTACTCCCCCTACGTGTATGCAACAGTCACACGTACACATGGACGCAAAAACGCGCGCGACGCCCTAATGCATGCATGTCCGAGCACACGACGGAACACACACGGTCACGCTCAAGTGCTCAACCTACACGTGCATGCACACACATACTCAGTCAGGGTGAGCTAGTGACCGTATGAACACCAGAAAATATATATATTGAGCGCAGTGAGCGTATTATGAAGTCCACTAACCGTATTTTTACAAATATACAGTGACAGACAGTGTATTTATCTCGTTTGAAATTAAGCCATGTTAACCGGAGAGGAGGCAGCATGGACTAGCATTACTTTGCTATGTCCCGTCAACTTTGCTGGCTTGATGAAACACCTTGCTTCCTACTTAGTTTTTTAGCTTCCTAGTGACCGGTGTCTTGGCTGATCGTCCTAACAATGCTTATATATGAATAAAGCTCTCTCATTTACCCGCAAAAAAGATTAAGCCATATTAACCGGAAAGGAGGGAGTATGGACTAGCACTACTTTTTGGTGTGTCCCGTCAACTCGCAGAACGAGGAGAAGCTTGCAGGACAACGTGAAGCTCGCTTTCGCCTTTTGACTAATGCAACCTACCCTCGGTGGACATGCATTAGTCCATTCGGTGTCAGATTGTCAGAGGCATACACTGTAGTACCCAACATGCGGAGTGCCATCATTGTTCGACTTCACGAACGCGTACTCTACTTGGTTTTGCACCTTCATAGTACTCCACCCTCTGTCACAGTTTACAGGGCGCACTTCATTATGATGCATTTCTCTCAATGCATTTCCACCATCAGAGAGACTTTAGACTCGTTTGGTTTAATGCTCAATTAATTAGCGCGTGGTAACCACAATCAAGTCCACAATTTTCTCTCCATGTACTATACTACTACGGAGTGCATGCATGTGTGTGCCCGGGGTGGAAGCACTGCATGCATGTGTGTACGCATTATTCCCTCTAGTAATAGACGTCGTGCTATAACTACCAATGCTATTTTTCAGGCCGATCGCTAGTCGCCTTGGTCCCATAGATTTTTTTTCTTTTTTCTGAAGCACGCTGTATAAACAGTGACGAATGGAGTAGTATGAGCGGATTCAAAGAAGAGCGTATTGATGGTTGCTTATTTAGAGCAACTTACAGTGGGAAAGGTGGGGCTTATGATTTGACTGCTCATTACTCACTATTAATGCGGCGCAACGACCGGGCTGAGTCTCCCATGCGGTTGTGCACTACCCCCTCGGTTCTTAAATATACTCCGGAGTATTTGTCTTTCTAGAGATTTCAACGAGTGACTACTCAAATATTTGTCTTTTTAGAGATTTCAAATGGACTGGCACATAAGGATGTATATAGACATATTTTAGAGTGTAGATTCACTCATTTTGCTCCGTATGTAGTCACTTGTTGAAATCTCTAGAAAGACGAATAGAATATGAGGGAGTACACATACGAAGCAAAATGAGTGAATCTACACTCTAAAATATGCCCGTTTGAAATTTGTAAAAAGACAAATATTTAGGAACGAAGGAGTATAATTTTGTGCATGGCACATGGACCCTGATGATGAAGAGGCTTCTGGCAATGCTATCAAGCTTCCATCATTTGTTTACATAATTGACGTACTATACAAATAATTTTCTAGCGACATGAAATTGTACAATGGTGTGATCTTTCAGCTTTTGTTTCGCGTGTCTTGCCATCGATGCTCTTTCGGAAACAATAAAAAACTAACTTCCTTGCTAATGCATGTCAATTATTAGCAGATCAGAGCTAATAATTACATCACAACTGAAGACAAAGTTGTGAGAAGGTGTTAAATTAAAATTGATCCATGCTTTCATTGGCAGCAACGTCCCCTCAGCTCTATCTAAATCAACAAGGCATGTTGGGAATAAAAATAGCTGTCTGGAGCATGCAACATTCCGATCATTTTGTGCAGTTCCACTAAAATAGAGCTGAGCGTCCCTGTTCCAAAGATATCAAGTGTGATTATGATAATAGAGGACTGCTGATGAAACAATAAACACACAAATAGAAGCCGGTCACCTTTGCGGTCTCTCTTAAGACTAACTAGTTGGAGAAGATTAGGCTCGGAGTTGGATGAGGAGGATAGATCATAACCAATCTCCCTTTGTGCAGTCGCACTGAAATGTAGAGACGTTGCCCGTGTGACATTTTAGTACAACTGCACAAAACACTCCTAAGAAAAAAGTGATTTGTGCAGTTCACCAAAAGGTCGCAATAGCAACGAGGTGAAATGGATACCCCTGTTTGCAAAAAAGAGGTAGAAAGGAAACAATTACCGGCCAATAACAATTGATGACACATGCGACGACAAAAAAGAAGCATATTCCTTGTCCTAAGGGAAGATAACAACATGGTTGTGTTTGTCTAAAATGGTGTGAGGTGAGGACGAGAATGCAATATGGAAAGTACACCGGACGAGCTACGTTTTGGGCAAAGAACTATGGAAGATCCACATGCAGCGACGTGGGAAAACGGGCAGTGGAGCAAGGCCGGAGGGGATACCTGGTGGTCGTCGGGATGTAACTAGGTGAGCGGCGGCGGGCGGAATCTGCGAGCAGGTGGCGTAGGCCCTGCCGCGCCGGAGCTTGGTCAGAGAAAACGGCGTGTACCGCAAATCGGGACGTGCTGTCTCAGTGCCGTCGAATAGAGAAACGATGCACTTCCTCCCTTTCCCCCGGCGGATGGGATGCGGCCGGATCAGTGACCAACTGTGTGAGAGAGAGAGAGAGGTCACCGCACTCCCTTTCCGCCGGCGGACGGGATGCGGCCGGATCAGTGACCAACGGTGAGAGAGAGAGGCCAACGCACTCCCTTTTAATAGGCGGATGGGATGCGGCCGGATCAGTGACCAACGGTGAGAGAGAGAGGCCACCAGAGCCTTGTGTGAGATACTTTGAAGAGCGGACTACCTTTTCCTCCATAAAAATCATTTTATATTCTGTGTACGTGCCATTGAGCGCTATAACTTTATTTAAAAATAATGCGTCAAGTCGAACTTTGTTTCGTGCACGCGTGGTACACGACCTCGATATGTAAACAAATCTACAGGCGTTCAAATTAGCACGTGGGCTGCCATTTCGTAAAGAAATGAGCTCCACCGTGTACCCGCGCGGGTGTGGCTGGGCACGAAGCGTGAGTACGTGCACGATGCACCTATTCTCTTCTTGTATACGTACACCACCTACGTGGGGTTGTGCGAGAGAGATACAAACCTAGAGAGATATAGTGTGTGGGTTCTTGAGAGTTCTTTTGGGGGGGGGGTCAATCAAAAAATTTAACATATGCAATGTGTGTGAAATAGAGTCCTAGATATAACATATATATAGAGGGGACGATCCACGAGAAGAGAGTGGAGGTATCATCGGCTTGAGGTGTCTATAGAATTGAAGTGAGGGATGATGTGTGTGTGTGCGCGCGCACGATTGATAAAGAGTGCCATCGAATTTGTGTGTGCCCACGTCAAAGATATAGAGTGGCTGGCCTACTAGAATGTGAAATGGGACATGTGCAGTTTGTCTCTGTGGCATGGATACCTACCTGCAGCGCTCGACTATCGGTGTGTGGTGGGGGAAGAGGGAGGCCTAATTAACTATAGAGTAATGGCTGGTATAATGTGTGGAGGAGGAAAGAGGCCTACCTCATGTATTAAGGAGATCGATCTGCCTCATGTATTAAGGGAGATCGATCGTCATCCATGCATATGTGCAGGAGATGAATAAGGTTGGGAGAAAGATAGAGCTAGAGTGTTGGAGGGGGTGGTAGTGGAGTTGCTTCTAACAAATGGTGGGATAGGCTTGCTAGACAAACGGAGGGCAAGCCCGCAATATCAATAAGAGAGGAGATGGCTGCTTGTTGTCTGTGCACGTGCGTGTGAGAGACGGGTCAGGAGGCATGCACGAATGATGAGGGGGACGATGTGGCTGTGGTAAGCAGACGTAACTACATAGGAAGATCAATCGCCCTTTGTAAGAGAAAGGAGAGACATAACTTGTGAGGTACG
>NC_041384.1:597996663-598010158 GCF_002162155.2 Triticum dicoccoides
GATCTAGGTATATGTTGGGAGATCGATCGATATACATGCATGTGTGTGTTAGAAGCAAATGAGGCACGAGGAGAAGGATAGAGAGAGAGGGATGCATGTAGGAGGTGGTACGAGAGGCATACTATATCGAGGGGGAGGAGTGTGCGAGTACGAGAACGATGAAAAGAGTGGTGGGAGTGAGGCATGGACGGTGACAAGAGAAGAGGGGAAGCTTGTGTTTGTGGTAGGCACACCTGGCTAGAGAGGCATATCGATCGATGTGTGCCGTAAAGAAGGAGCTGGGGGCCTACACACACCGTCGGTGAATGACCTAAAGTGAAAAGACGAATTTGCATGATGGAGCTAGAGAATGCTGAGGGAGGGTGAGAGGGATGCGGGCGTGTGCATGCACAAGAGAAAGTTATCGCTAGCTACAAAGATAAGAGGGTTGTGTGGGTGTAAAAGACGAATAGAGATCATATATACTTCATTATAAAAAGCGAATTCGGATATTTGAAGAATTTATCATAGTGTTTCAAACCGACGGATATGTGAATATATATAACGGTGATACACATGGTGTGGTTATGAACATGGTATACTACATTTAATATATTTTATCTCTACTCTTATAAAAAACGGAGTTGCTGATGATGGTGTGCCTGGCATCCTGCATTATAGGCCGTCTGATTTATATCTGGCGGATAGCAAGGAAACTATGATGGTTGAAGTTGGCAACAATCATGATTGTAGATTCTTATTGAAATAGAGAAACGAATTCAAATTTAGTTCGAATTGCAGCGGCAGTATAGACATTTGGAATGCACTAAAATGTTGGTATGAGTAGGTTACATGCATTATACAGCAAGCGAAAAAATTTAATCGGACATAACATGGATTCATACTCCCTCCTTCCATCTACATAGGGCGTAATGAGATTTTTAAGACCGCCTTTGACTATTGACAAGATTAATAGTACATGACATGGACAAGGTGAAAATTATATCATTGAAAGAACTTTTCACAGACGAATTTAACGGTGTGCTTTGTGTAAGTTGCATGTCATATATCATTGCTCTAATATTTGACCAAAAGTTAGCATCAAAAACGCATTAGGCCCTATATAGATGGAAGGAGGGAGTAGCTTTGAATAGCATTTGTATAGTAAAACGAGGCAAGACTCTCTCTTTGTGTGGTGTGAATAGTTTTATTTTTTTTTCATTTTCTTTTTGGTTGAGGG
Organism: Triticum dicoccoides; assembly: GCF_002162155.2. Lineage (NCBI taxonomy): Eukaryota > Viridiplantae > Streptophyta > Magnoliopsida > Poales > Poaceae > Triticum > Triticum dicoccoides. The sequence continues at coordinate 597,997,883 of NC_041384.1, forward strand.
ACGTGCGAATTGATTTGGTACGTACAAGTACAATATTACGACACATTAGGCTTGTCCCTAAAATTCAACCCACGTCTTGTTATATCCCGTGAATTCAGATATAGTGCTCCCATAACTGGCGCCTTCACAACCCGCGCCTTGCTATCCCAAAATTACAACACATGCGAAAACTCCCTCCAGCTGCCAAATCCCGACGCGTGAAATCCCCCTTCTAACCCTGAGCCGAAAGCGCCTCTAGTTCAAATCGGTGGGCGGTACTTTTGTAACACACCTTACATTTTGGACAAGTGCGTTCCTAAGTCATGCTTCACCCCCTCCCATCACCCCCTTTTCGCCATTCAAAATCCCAGGCCGCCATAACCTCTCCGCTCCAGCCGCAAAACCCCACCCTCCTCCGTCCGCCACGTCACCGCTGCCCAGCTGGAGCCTCTTCCCCCACGACGTCGTCCACCGCAACAGCTCGACGTCCCTCGTCCACCTCCCCAGATGAGGATCCGTCGTCCATCTCACCGTCCCGCCGGTTCAGCCGCCCCGTCCTCCACCTCCAAGGAGCTGCTCCGACGATCGCCTCGTCTATCGCGGCTGCTCCATCCCCACAGCGCCGCCTTAAACTGCTCCACCAGAACCGCAACATCCTCAAGGACTCCTTGGACGAAGCCGAGGCCTACTCGGTGCCACCAAAGAGGTTGTACACTCATCGCATCGCACCTTCTCCTTAACTCGACCTCCCGGCGCCGACGGTGCTCCATCCCGCACCCCCATGGAGCGGCTACCTTGAAGCCGACGCCGCGGGCGACATCTCCACGGCGACTCTCCCCCAGTACAAGGCCCCTTCGGTGGCGGCTTCCATACCAGCCGGATCTGCTGCTGCTCCGGCTTTCGCTTGATTGCTTGCTCGCCCAGCTGCTGTTGCTGCTCTCCCCCTTGCTCGTGCTGCTGCTCTACTCCGATTAAGCTACACTTCAGTCGACTGAATCGACTTTTGGGGTAGTCGATTTTCAGGGGTTGGGGGGGGCTCGCTGGAGTTAAGGAAGAACCACCCGCAGCGGGGACAGGGGCTCGCCGGAGAGGTACCCTACTATCTTTCTTAGGGTTCACGGTGGGGGGGTGTGTGGGTCCTAGAGGGCTGGCCGGGGCGGCGGTGGCGAGTTGTTTCGGGGCGGCGAGGCGGCGCTGGGGCCGGCGGTTCGGCCGGTGGTGGCTGGCGGCTCAGGGGGGTGCAGGTTGAAAATGAACTGCAGGCCCTCCCTAAACTACATGTCAAGTGCCTCTCTGTTACCATTGCGTTCAGTTTCGACAGTAGCATTCAGATTCCACAGTAAATTTCAGTTTCGACAGTTAAGTTCAGAGTCAACTGTTTTTACCTCATCTGTTGTAGTTAGGTGGTTTTTGGTGATGTTAATTTTACATCCATTTTACATCATCTATTGGAGATGCTATTAGAATCCCACTTGAGATTGACGATGTATGTCTTGTGCTGCTTCAGCCTTGACGTCTTACGGCTCACCGGAGCTGCTCCAACGACAGAACGATCCATCACAACAGAGTAGTGCCCTGGACGCCGTCTACAGATTCCTCAGATCTTCCTCCACACCTCTGACAACCACCTCTGCCTCAACTGCTTCAGCGACCAACCCAATGATGCTGAGGTCGACACGGCTATGGCAAAGAGGTTGTACACTTGTTGCATCACTTATTACTATACATTCACGCCGATCCATTAGGGCTATTTTGGTTCAACAGAAAAACATCGATCCACTAGTTGTTACCATCACTCTAAATTTCTGCATGCTCTCCTTACATAATCTCACCATATTTTTCTCGTATGCATGTCAGATATTGTACACAGTCATGCTGAACATGTAGAGAAAAAGAGAAGAGTTTTGCGCGGCAATACAATGTCATGCAGACATTGCTCCATGGTGGGTTCAATGGCAAACTCTCCCCACCCCTCTCCAGATTGTAATCCAGAGGAAGATATCTATTCTGAGGCGGATTCGGACGACGCTGACCACTCCTATTTACCCCCCAAGGTGTTTGCTCTACCTTAGCATGATGATGTTAGTCATATCATGCATATGTTGCCTTGCAGTGCCTACTTTTGACATCATATATGTCATCTGCTTAGTTTAGACATGTTCTGTGATGCCACCTGTTTAGTTTCTATATCATATATGAGAATTATGCAGTCTCATGTCTTTTAGCCAGCCATAATATATGTGAAATGTGCAATGCCATCCTGTTTAACCATGCATCATATATTTGAATGATATCTTTCCCATCCTTTTCTTCATTACATTTCCATTTGTCGACAATGTTTGTACATTAAACTACTCTTCCTGTGAATCAGCCATTTTGGTGGGAGATGGAAAAATCTGGAGTGAAAACAAGGCCTTCAGAGCAGACAGTGCTACCTGTCGAAGCAGATCTCTTGTTGGGTCCCGATAGCTCCTCAGAGATGGACTCAAAGACAGATGACCAGTCCTATTCCCCCACTGAGGTGTATGCTCTAACTTGGCACGGTTATACTGCTCATATCATGCATACGGTGTCTTGCATTGCATAGTTTAGACATCATATACACAATATTCAACACCATGTTCTTAGTTCAGACATCATATCGAATGCCCTCTGTTTAGCATATAAATCATATATGTTAATTAAATGATGCGATCCTGATTACTTAGATAACATGTAGGTGAATTATGTCAGGCGATCCTGTTTAGTTATTCATCATATCTTTGAATTATGTTATGCTATGCTATCCAGTTTAGATAGACATCATATATGTGAAATTATGTCATGCTATCCATTTTAGTTAAACAATATACATGTCAACTATTTCATGCCCTCTTTTTTCCAAACTATCTATTGCATTTGTCTCTCATACAATGTTTGTACATTCAACTATGTTTCCTGTTTATCAGCCATTTGAATTGGAGCGGGTGATGCCAGTATCTAGCGGACTAAAAACACGGTCTTCAAATAAAACAATGCTACCTCTTGGTGGAGATAGCACCCTGGTTGTACATGCACAAGAACCAGCCCTACCACACATAACCCAAACTCTCGCAGATTGTACCCCTACTACGATGGACAGAGAACCAGCTTCACCCAATCTAACCCCAACCCCAGCCGATAGTAACCCAGTTCCTGTTGACACAGCACCATCTCCACCACAGAGCTCCCAAACAAGAGCAGTTAGTAAGGCAGCTCTAGTGCCCAAAGGGCCTGTACTATCACGGCGAACCCCAACTCCACCAGTTAGTACGCCTATTCCTGTGGAGGAAGCACAACCAGCTAGTCGTAGTTTTGCATCTATCGCATTTGATGTTGTTAAATCGTATGTGTGTATCTTCCCATCTTGGAAATATTATACTGAAGATGAAGGAAAATGCCAGTTGCAGGTGTTTGACCAGGAGTTATGTGTAAGTAATGTTATTCATGGCAATTACTTTGCTTTGTTCCATACATCCTACCTCCATGATGGTTATAATACATCAAATTTTCCCATTTTTCTCTATAGAGAAGGACCGATTTGGAAACTCACGATGAGGTAACCTGTGCTAATACCTCTGCTATCTTCAAGAATGCTTGGTGGAAGTATCGGAATTACCTGAAGAAAATGTACTTCGCCGGCAAAGAAACTCATCAAATTCCCTTACGTTCTCCTGAGACACATTTACTGGACGATGACTGGGAATGCCTTGTTCTATACTGGTCCCGAACCAAGAATGTTGTAAGGTCTATGAGCTCATTTTCTATTTTTAAGTATTATATTCTTGCGTTTTACTGTACTCTGTTCATGTAGAACAAGTGCCTAAACCTGAAGAACAACTGTTCTAATTTAAGATTCCATTGCTACCATAGGACATAGATATATGTTTGTTTGATGCTTTTATTATGTACTAGTACTTGGCAATAGACGACTTGGTAGTTTAATCCTGTCCACCTTACTAATGAACTGGTTCACCGAAATGAGTTTCATATACTAGTACATGCTAAACTTGTTATGTGTCTGCTTGATTCTTGTTTTAGAATGCTGACAGAATATTGGGGAAGAGTGCCTTATTAAGCAACGGTAAAGGAAGTAATGCAGATAAGGTTCAGGATAGTGACACATCCTGTCTTGGTTTAGTGTTGGAGTTACTGGCCACTACCGCTTGCACAAGCTATTCAAACTCACTGTCTGAATCAGTTCGGTTTGTTGAGTCTCAACTACAAGCTGAAAGACATCGATCAGCTGTGCTGCGACAAGAAGCGGAAGGACTGCGGAAGTCCCTGGAGCATTTAGATGCATACTTTCTGGTGCAACAGCAAGCGTTGGAGGATTTTAGCGCCAAACAAGACAAAGCTAATCAACTTGCTAAGCTTATTGCCAGCATGGTGGATACCTAGGACAATGTTTATTGAGCTCTTCAGAAGTTGTTTCAGTTATGCTCTTGTTTTGCTGCCGCGTTTATTTGCACTGGTGGCCAATTTTGATGGCCAGTGTATATGATATGCTGCTTTGTTCCCTATATTTCCACTGGTGGCGAACTTTGATGCCCAGTGGATGTAATATGTGTAATAGCCGTGATAGCCTAATGTAACATCCCAAAATTCTAAATTTTGGAATGTTATATTAAATAATTAGTTGATTTTTTGTTTGATTGTTGTGTTAATGATTGAGTGAAATTGAGTGCAATCTGAAACTTTTTGAAAATTGAATGAGAGGGAATGAAATGACTTTCCCAAAGATTTCTCTTTGCATTTATGATCTCCATGAATTCAAAATCATTTCATCACAAAACCCTAAAGTGAAGATGATATGACCCTTCCATTTAAATAAATGAAAAGGGTTTTGAAAAGATTTGAATTCCATTTGGACATATTTCAAATTCAGAAGCTTTATGCAACTCAATGATTTTCATGAGAGAAGATAAAAATGACTTCTTCAAATTATATGAAATAGAGTTGGAAGTGGTTTGAAATTCAAATTCAAAACCATTTAGGAGTTATTTGGGTTTTACTCAAATTACTTTACCTCCAAAAATAAATTATTTGGAAATTAGGGTAAAATGATTCCCTACAATATAAAATTGGAGGAAAGTAAATTTGAAATCATTCTGGTGTTTTAAAAATGATTTTTATTGGGTTTTCTTTCAACAACAGCATTGATTGACTTGAGTGAATTTTTGTGAACTTTATTTGTACATGATAATATGTTCATGTTTTAGGATTTATTTTTCTAAAAAAATTTGGTATATAATATGTCTATATAGAAGTCTTATTGTTTTTTCCTTTATTTTCTAGTCTGCGCTTATTTTTCAAAAAAACGGCCGAAGCCAGCAGTGCCCAGCCCGAGGCCCATCTCTCTCTCCCTCCGCCGCGGCCCACAACGGTCCAGCCCGCGCACACGCACGAAACCCCTCCCCACCGGTCGCCCGCACTTCTCCCTCGTTCCCGCACTCGCTGACAGCGGGGCCCGCATCGTCTTCTTACTCTGCAAGCCGCGCCCGAGCTAGATCGCACCGGCCGTGCCGCCGAATCCCGTGATCCTCGGGATCCTCTCCCCGACTCACCCCCTCCTCCAACAACCGCCCCCCTATATATACTCTCCCCGTCGACCCGTTCCCCTCCTTTCCCCGCACCAAGAACCTCCGCTGCCTCCCTGATTTCTCGCCGGATCCGAGCGCTGCCGCCGCACCATTGTTGCCTTACCTCACCACCCTTACCTCCTAGACGCCACCTTAGATCACCACCATAACCCCCTCGCTAGTCCGCACCTCCCCGTGCGCTCGCGCGAATCCAAAACCCACCGGAGCGCCGCCACCGCCGACGCCCGAACGCCACCGCCACCACGACCTCGCCGCCGACCTCCTCCGTCAACCTACGACGCCGCCTCGACCACCGCTGGACTTGCCGTCGAACGCCTCGTCCGCCCGTGCCCTCGTCGGAGCTCTCCGACGACCGGAGCGCCGACGACGACGACGTCCGAGCCGCATCGCCGGCGACCACCACCGCTGTAAGCTCAGGCGACTCTCCCAGCCGTTAGATCTTAATTTTACGGCTTAGATTAGATCCAAACGAATAGGTACGTTTTATGTATTACATCGGTTTTAATGCGGTTTTATTTATGGTTTAGAATGGTTCAGATCAAACCGGGCCTCCTCCGGTTTTCTGCTTTAGCCGCATAGTCACGGTTTTGTTAAGTTACGGCCAAGTGTAGTTTAGTTCAGATCGCCCACTGCTTAGGCCCAATAGGAGCCCGACGCGTAGTACCTGCCAGTTTGTTTTTTTAGTTTATTTTCGTTTCTGTTTTAAAAATAGAAATAGTTTCAATTTTAGATTGCTTATATCTTTTAGTGTGTTTATCCAAATTGAGTGATTCTTTTTGCATTAGATTCAATTTTTGTTTGAAGTTTCTGTTTGTGTCTTTAGTTATCAAGTTTGAGTAGTTTAAATTTTGAGTTTGATGAAATTTGTTCAAATCACTAATTTGGATGTATCTTGAGTTTTATAAAATATTTTTGATTGATTCTTTTTGCTACAGTTTTGTTATTGTTTTGTCTATCCAGAGTCATATAGTGATGTATTTTTAGTTTATTTTAAATTAAGTTTTTATCAAAACAGTAATTTTTTAGTTATAGTTTTGTTTTAGTCTTTTCTTTATTGTTTTTATTAGTTTCAAATTATTTATTTTTGTCACTCTTGAAAAATCTAGTTCTGTTTCTGTTAGTTTTGTATGAAAAATCAACTAAAGAAAATTTTGTTTTATTTTAAAATTTCTTTTACTTAGTTTTGTATGAAAACTTGTTTAGGTCATAGTTAGTGTTTCATAAAAGCTTCTTATTTGTTTCCTTTTGCTATTAAAAGTTTATGAAAAATACTTTCTATTGAAATTAGTTGTTTTATATTTTCTTTTCTGTTTATTTATTATGTTAGTATTTTCTTTGTTGTTAAATTTTACTTAGGACAAAGCTATTTTGGGTTATGTGTTAGAATTTTCTTTAGTAGTTTTCTTGTGTAGTTTTCATTGGTTTTTTATTTTTTATTTTTGTGTTCTTTGTTATTTGCATTTTATTTGTTCATTTTTTTGTGAGTGTTAGAAATTGCTTGCTAGTATGTTTGCTTATGTGAATACTATGTTTTACTATATAGATTTTCATTGGAGAGTTGCGTATAGTGCTATCAAGTTTTCCGTGAGTGATATTATCTTCATCAAGTAATACCAGGCAAGTTCACTTTGACCATGCTTTTTCATACCTTTGTTTTTATTGCATTTAGTGTCATCTTTGCAACAATTCCCTCTAGTAGTGATATAGATTTCTTGTTGTTGAGTAGAATGCAGGAGGTAGGAACCGATCTCCCTGTTACCAAGCCCGGGACGTATATAGTTTTAATGCTATGCTATTGTAGACGGGGTTTGGTATGAGTGCTCGGGAGTGGTGTGAGAATGGAGGACTCTACGTGAATGACGATAACTTCATGATGGCATCGGCAAGGACTGCATCGTCATGACCTCAAGACTTCAAGACCTCAAGATTTCGAGACTACAAGAATTCAATACACACTACTGGGTGAAGGATGGTTGACGGGCACCCTGGAGAAACTAGTGGATGGCCGGGAATGCATGGAGAAGCACCATGACATCTTGCGGAAAGCTTCACCCAGACTCAAAGAGACGGAAGAATTCTTCATGCCCGGAAGCTTACCTGTGCAACCGCAAGTCACTATGGGCTCTGGCTTGGTTGACCTTAGTGGTGACTCTGGCTGGGACGATGCTAGCAGATGTAGAACTACAGTAGGATTGGATGAGCACCGGACAGTGGTCAGAGGAACTCTTCGGAAGACCATGTTTCGGTCATCTTGTTCTCAAACACCCTGAAGTGCGAGAACGTAAAAAGGAGGGATCGAATCTTGCGGGTAAAGTGTACAAACCTATGCAGAGGGTTAAAACCTAATCGATTAGCCGTGTCCCCGGTTATGGACAATTTGAGCCTCTGGACTTAGATCTATCTTGGTACTCTCAACACCGGACTGATAACATAATTGTGGGCAACGTATGATGATTTGGGCTATGAGATATCGGTTGGCGGAACCATGTCATGATAGAAAACTCCGTAGTACAGACTCCTGATACTCCTTTGATGTAGAGAAAATAAAACCAGCTTTTACGCAAACAAAACTCAGATACAGTGCCACAAAGCCATACTGCATATAGTATAGTTTATCATGTGTTTTCTCTTATTGTGATCTTGCCGGTACATTCAATGTACTGACCTACACGGCTGCAACTTATCATGTTGCAGATATTTTTATTCGACGAGTAAGAGTTACGATACAGGGTTACGGTCTACACTCAACCTACCGATGGCGTTGATGGGACTCCACACCCGTTGATTGTTTCCGCTGAGACATATGAGGTATATATCAGTTTTACGTTATTTATACATGTGATTGCACTTTGATATATACATTGATGTACTGTGTGTGCCAGCATACTGATCCAGGGATGCCACGAATACACAGAGACTTGACCGTCTGAGGTCGGGTCGCTACAGATATGGTATTAGAGCACATGTTGACTGTAGGACGTGACCCTAGAAATCGGAAAGCCCCTAGGATAGGAAATCTCTAAAACTTCTTTTTAAAGTAGTCCATTACTTATCCCCTCTTATCTCAAATAGTTAGAGTATATCCTTTTCCCTTTTGACCACAAGGAGGATCAACTGAAGCCACTCCAAGAAAGACAATATAGCGGACAACCGATCACCTCTTCAGAGTAAAGAGGATTTCACCATGGATTAGAAGAGTTGAAGCTACAACAGTTGAAGACTCCGAAGACTTGAAGAATTGGAAAACTCCGAAATTTATTTGACCTTCAGAAGACCAAACCCTTGTTATATACTTACGTTAGATGCGACGACTTGTGAGCTGTCATTTGTTTGATGTTTTTTCGATAGCCACAAATAAAACCAGTTTACAAAACTATTGTTTGTATTGTGTGTATCCCTTTCTATCTTCTGGATCTCATCCGAAAACCCTTGGACCCCAATAGATGATGAATGAAGATGGACGTGTACGTCCAAGATCAATGACTCATCCGGAGGTAGCACAGTGGATACGGAACATGGAAGATCGCATGAAGGAGCACCGTATTGAAGGAGAGTATATGGTTCCATACACCTTACGGCCCATCACACAAGGTGCCGCAACATGGCGAGAGATACATCAAGCTATACAAGGATGGAATGGAGCAAATGCTTGGGAAGAATTCAAGACGATTCTTCTGAGGTCTCGTTTTATCGAGAAGCCCGGTGATAGTAAAATGAAGCAAACTTGTGCATGCAAGATATGTGGAGAAATAGGACACACCCAGGAGGAACACAAGGATGGATGCCCACATTATGAGGAGAATCACCCAGCCGAAGAATGCCCGACTGGGCAAGTTACTTGTTTCCTGTGTGAAGGAACTACACACTACCCTGGTGAATCTCACATTTACCCCAAGGTACAAGAAATTACCAAGCAGCAGAAAGAAGCCGTGAAACAAACACTCAGGGAAAATTCAGAAGAACCTGCGATGAAGGAAGTTATTCAAGACCCTGATGGTGAAGGCCTAAATAGATTTTTCACCCAAGCCTGCTATTCATGTGGAGAAGAAGGACATTTTTCAGAGTATTGCACGAAGGAAAGCCGAGAGTATCTCGGAGACTTCCCGATAGCAGAAGTGAAGTTTGACCCTCGAGAAATAGAAGCTCTGATCATTATGGAGAAATCCAGGAAGAGAAAACGAAGGCATCCCCAGAACAACCCAATTTCTGCAGAAAAAGACCTGAGTATCCCATGTTTCAAGTGCAAGACCTTAGGTCACTATGCCAGTATGTGTCCGGAGAAGAAGCCAGAGAAGGAACCAAGAACCCAAAAAAGCAGACACCATCCCCAAGAAGCCCAAGGACACGGAAGTTATTTGTTTTCGCTGCAATAAAGTAGGACATTATGCTACTAAATGTTCCAACAAGATGAAAGTTGAAGCTGAGTAGTTGGAATTTTGATATTGGTAATAAGTGTAGTAGGGAGCATTTATGTTCATAAGGATATGGAGTCGAATTTATGTAATGGGAGTCTTAGATATTGTAATGACTTCATGAATCAATAAAGTTAATGTGTCATGATTTCATACGTTGAATTTTATGAGTTGTTACCCTATGAACAAGGAGTTGGACCAGTTTCGAGGATATGAGAAATATGGTCTATGGATAAAATTGTGCATTTCACTTTAAGGGTGGCAGTACCCTGTGAGAACACCTGATTTATGGAAGGGAAAATGTATTCCGCAAAGTGGAGTTTGGACAAAATAAGTTTAAGTCATATTTTAATATGAAGGTCACCCCAAGGATAGGAAGGAATGGGGTACCATTGGATTTAAAGGAGGTGTAAATTGGAATATTGAACAATTATAACTCCAGGATGAATAGAAGTTGTACCTGCATTGAAGTGGGCCCATAACCCACAGGCCCAGGAGTTAATAAGAAGCAAGCAAACTCTTGCTGAAGGAAGATATTTTGGAAGAAAACTCTGATTTAATCTGCAGATGTTTTCTTAGGAGGATACGCAAACCCGAGAGTTGTGAAGAAACGTTAGATGTCTTGTTCAGCTTGCAGAAACAATGGATTTACCCGAACCCAGTTCGAGGACAAGAGAATTTCTGCAATGCTTGTGAGGATGCCCAAGTGTTAGACTACGTGATTCACTGTCTGCGTATGTAGTAATGGTTCAAGTACGGGATGGATTGGCCCCCATACCAGAGACTTCTATCATGAACTATCATATGTTGATGGAAAAGCAGAGAGCCTTGAAAACCTTAGAAGAGTGTCGACACGTCAAGCCATAAAACCATAGAATGGTAGGGCGATGGAACCCTTTACGGGCAACCGATGCCAATCGTAGGATATACGGTGAGATTCAACCCCGGCCATTTTTCTTGCAGGAGAAGCCATAAATTGTTGACCGCCAGGAGGTTCCGGTAGTTTCTTTGTATTGACGACGGACATGTCAGATATGAAGACCCACACTTCGGAAGAACCTCACCAGGATTGAGAGGACACAAGATTTTGAAGAAAAAGGTCATGCCCCTACTGGGAGAGCACCAGTGAAAGAGTTATTCCAGGGAATATGAGAAGACTGACACTGTCAACCCAAAGGAATGAGCACATGAGTTTTGGACGGGACCATAACCCTACTTTTAAGTGTGGTAGCACATTAGACCATTCCAATCAATGGCATTGCTAGAAGACCCCCAAACCCCTAACCTTTTCTTGCTAGCCTCTTCGAATCTCGAGGACAAGATTCATTTTTAAGTGTGGTAGGTTTGTAACATCCCAAAATTCTAAATTTTGGAATGTTATATTAAATAATTAGTTTTGATTTTTTGTTTGATTGTTGTGTTAATGATTGAGTGAAATTGAGTGCAATCTGATAATTTTTGAAAATTGAATGAGAGGGAATGAAATGACTTTCCCAAAGATTTCTCTTTGCATTTATGATCTCCATGAATTCAAATTCATTTCATCACAAAATCCTAAAGTGAAGATGATATGACTCTTCCATTTAAATAAATTAAAAGGGTTTTGAAAAGATTTGAATTCCATTTGGACATATTTCAAATTCAGAAGCTTTATGCAACTCAATGATTTTCATGAGAGAAGATAAAAATGACTTCTTCAAATTATACGAAATAGAGTTGGAAGTGGTTTGAAATTCAAATTCAAAACCATTTAGGAGTTGTTTGGGTTTTATTCAAATTACTATTCCTCCACAAATAAATTATTTCGAAATTAGGGTAAAATGATTCCCTACAATATAAAATTGGAGGAAAGTAAATTTGGAATCATTCTGGTGTTTTAAAAATGATTTTTATTGGGTTTTCTTTCAACAACAACATTATTTGACTTGAGTGAATTTTTGTGTACTTTATTTGTACATGATAATATGTTCATGTTTTAGGATTTATTTTTCTGAAAATTTTGGTATATAATATGTCTATATAGAAGTCTTATTGTTTTTCCTTTATTTTCTTGTCTGTGCTTATTTCAAAAAAAAAACGGCCAAAGCCAGTAGTGCCCAGCCCGAGGCCCATCTCTCTCTCCCTCCGCCGCGGCCCACAACGGTTCAGCCCGCGCACGCGCATGAAACCCCTCCCAACCGGTCGCCCGCACTTCTCCCTCGTTCCCGCACTCGCTGACAGCGGGCCCCGCATCGTCTTCTTCCTCCGCAAGCCTCGCCCGAGCT
>NC_041384.1:598010734-598029263 GCF_002162155.2 Triticum dicoccoides
CGTTCCCCTCCTTTCCCCGCACCAAGAACCTCCGCTGCCTCCCCGATTTCTTGCCGGATTCGAGCGCCGCCGCCACACCATTGTTGCCTTACCTCACCACCCTTACCTCCTAGCCGCCACCCTAGATCACCACCGTAACCCCCTCGCTCGTCCGCACCTCCCCGTGCACTTGCTCGAGCCCGAAACCCATCGGAGCGCCGCCATCACCGACGCCCGAACGCCACCGCCACCTCGACCTCGCCGCCGACCTCCTCCGTCAACCTACAACGCCGCCTCGACCACCGCTGGACTCGCCGTCGAACGCCTCGTCCGCCCGTGCCCTCGCCGGAGCTCTCCGACGACCGGAGCGCCGCCGCCGACGACGTTCGAGCCGCATCACCGGCGACCACCACCGCTGTAATCTCAGATGACTCTCCCAGCCGTTAGATCTTAATTTTACGGCTTAGATTAGATCCAAACGAATAGGTAGGTTTTATGTATTACATCGGTTTTAATGCGGTTTTATTGACGATTTAGAATGGTTCAGATCGAACCGGGCCTCCTCCGGTTTTTTGCTTTAGCTGCACCATCACGGTTTTGTTAAGTTACGGCCAAGCATTGTTTAGTTCAGATCGCCCACTGCTTAGGCCCAATAGCAGCCCGACGCGTAGTTCCTGCCAGTTTGTTTTTTTAGTTTATTTTCGTTTCTGTTTTAAAAACAGAAATAGTTTCAATTTTAGATTGCTTATATCTTTTAGTGTGTTTATCCAAATTGAGTGATTCTTTTTGCGTTAGATTCAAAAAAATTTGAAGTTTCTGTTTGTGTCTTTAGTTATCAAGTTTGAGTAGCTCAAATTTTGAGTTTGATGAAATTTGTTCAAATCACTAATTTGGCCGTATCTTGAGTTTTATAAAATATTTTGGTTGATTATTTTTGCTACGGTTTTGTTATTGTTTTGTCTATCCAGAGTCATATAGTGATTTATTTTTAGTTTATTTTAAATTAAGTTTTTAGCAAAACAGTATTGTTTTAGTTATAGTTTTGTTTTAGTCTTTTCTTTATTGTTTTTATTAGTTTTAAATTATTTCTTTTTGTCACTCTTGAAAAATCTAGTTCTGTTTCTGTTAGTCAACTAAAGAAAATTTTGTTTTATTTGAAAATTTTCTTTTACTTAGTTTTGTATGAAAACTTGTTTAGGTCATAGTTAGTGTTTCATAAAAGCTTTTTATTTGTTTCTTTTTGCTATTAAAAGTTTATGAAAAAATACTTTCTGTTGAAATTAGTTGTTTAATATTTTCTTTTCTGTTTATTTATTATGTTAGTATTTTCTTTGTTGTTAAACTTTACTTAGGACAAAGCTATTTTGGGTTATGTCTTAGAATTTTATTTAGTAGTTTTCTTTATTGTTTTCATTGGTTTTTTTATTTTATTTTTGTGTTCTTTGTGATTTGCATTTTATTTGTTGATTTTTTTGTGAGTGTTAGAAATTGCTTGCTAGTATGTTTGCTTATGTGAATACTATGTTTTACTATATAGATTTTCATCGGAGAGTTGCGTATAGTGCTATCAAGTTTTGGGAGAGCGATATTATCTTCATCAAGTAATACCAAGCAAGTTCACTTTGACCATGCTTTTTCATACCTATGTTTTTATTGCATTTAGTGTCATCTTTGCAACGATTCCCTCCAGCAGTGATATTGATTTCTTGTAGTTGAGTAGAATGCATGAGGTAGGAACCGATCTCCCTGTTACCAAGCCCGGGACGTATATAGTTTTAATGCTACGCTATTGTAGACGGGGTTTGGTATGAGTGCTCGGGAGTGGTGTGAGAATGGAGGACTCTACGTGAATGACGATAACTTCATGATGGCACCGGCAAGGACTGCATCGTCATGACCTCAAGACATCAAGACCTCAAGATTTTGAGACTACAAGAATTCAATACACACTATTGGGTGAAGGATGGTTGATGGGCACCCTGGAGAAACCAGTGGATGGCCAGGATGCATGGAGAAGCGCCATGACATCTTGCGGAAAGCTTCACCCAGACTCAAAGAGACGGAAGAATAGTTCATGCCCGGAAGCTTACCTGTGCAACCACAAGTCACTATGGGCTCTGGCTTGGTTGACCTTAGTGGTGACTCTGGCTGGGACGATGCTAGCAGATGTAGAACTACGGTAGGATTGGATGAGCACCGGACAGTGGTCAGAGGAACTCTTCGGAAGATCATGTTTCGGTCATCTTGTTCTCAAACACCCTGAAGTGCAAGAACATAAAAAGGAGGGATCGAATCTTGCGAGTAAAATGTACAAACCTCTGCAGAGTGTTAAAACCTAATCGATTAGCCATGTCCCCGATTACGGACAATTTGAGCCTCTGGACTTGGATCTATCTCGGAACTCTCAACATCGGACTGATAACATAATTGTGGGTAACTTATGATGATTTGGGCTATGAGATATGGGTTGGCGGAACCATGTCATGATAGAAAACTCCGTAGTACAGACTCCTGATACTCCTTTGATGTAGGGAAAATAAAACCAGCTTTTACGCAAACAAAACTCAGATACAGTGCGACAAAGCCATACTACATACAGTATAGTTTATCATGTGTTTTCTCTTATTGTGATCTTACCGGTACATTTAATGTACTGACCTACACGGCTGCAACGTATCATGTTGCAGATATTTTTCTTCAACGAGTAAGAGTTACGATACAGGGTTACGGTCTACACTCAACCTGCCGATGGCGTTGATGGGACTCCACACCCGTTGATTGTTTCCGCTGAGACATATGAGGTATATATCAATTTTACGTTGTTTATACATGTGATTGCACTTTGATATATACATTGATGTACTGTGTGTGCCAGCATACTGATCCAGGGATGGCACGAATACACAGAGACTTGACCGTCTGAGGTCGGGTCGCTACACCTAGCGTTAGTTGCTTGCTTATTTATTTCCTTGTTGTCTTGTTTATTTGTTTGCTTCTAGTCATTGCAGCTATTTTCCCGCGGTTAACTAGTGGCTACAATAACCTATTTTTTAAAACTAGGCCACAATAACCATGGGCTAATATTTACTGTAGTGACACTGGGCCTTCTACGGGCCATAGAAACAGTGGGCCTTCTACGGGCCATAGAAATAGTAGGCCTTCTACGGGCCGTAGAAACAATGGGCCTTCTACGGGCCGTATCATCAATGGGCCTTATACGGGTTGTATGATCGATTGGCCAAACATGGGCCAATAACAGGCCGCATTATGGCCGTAAATGGGCTTGACTTGTAATCGTCCTTTCATGGGCCGACCATAATGGGCCATCGTTAATAGGCCGTATTTGATGACGCTATGAAAACGGCCCAACGTATTAACGGACCACAAACGGGCCGACTGTAACCACAGGCTGAATTTGGCCCACAAGCAGAAAATGACAGTAACGGGCCGTAAGTAAATGAATGCTGGAAATGAGCCCAAGAATAACTGGGCTCTGGGAAGGCCGAAAGATAACATGGGCTGGAAACGGCCCAACGGAATAACAGGCCGTTAATGGGTATAAAGTGATACACTGTTCATTACAGGCCAGTTTCACCACGGGCCGCTAATGGGTATAAAGTGATACACTGTTCATTACGGGCCAGTTTCACCATGGGCCATTAATAGGCCAAGAGTTACATAGGGCCTCATATGGGCCGAAAGACGTCATGGGCTATACATGGGCCAGAAGTGAAAACGGGCTGGAATCATATTGAATGGCCCAGATGACGCTACTGGGCCTAATTCGGATAAGGCATAACGGGCCTTGGGTTAGCGGGTTGTAAATGGGCTATACGTGAACAGGCTCTTAATAGGCTTTGCATGGGCCGGCCCGCCAGCTTTTGACCAAGTCAAACGGGCCGGCCTTTTCACAAGAATGGGCCTCTGTTGGACATGCCACGTGTCGACGTATCATAGGCACTTATCTAACCCACTGACGAGCTGACACGTGTTTCCCCCGGCCAATAAGAATTTTACACGCGGAAATTTCCCATTGGTCGGGGCTGTTAACGGGTTATCGGATCCAAAACCCGACCCGATAGCTTAACGGCATTCCATTACGGTGGATGCCACGTGTCGGTCACCCTTGACGAAAGCACTTCTGTGACGCGCGATTTATCATAATGGAAGTGGACACTTCCATGATGATAATTTTGGTAATGTCATGGAACACTTCTACGACAGCACAGGTATGATTATCTTGATTCTGTCATAAATTTGTCATGGATGTACATGCATGACAAAAAAGCGACCTACTGTGACAAACACGTATCATCACGGAAGTGTATTTTTTTTGTAGTGTCATCATCCGTAGTTCGACCTCAAGGAGATAGATCCCCATAGGTCTTTGGGTCAGCAACGAGATGTGAGACATAGCTCTCTCCATTGGAATCCTGAGATGACATCTTGCTCCAAACCTGCTACAGAAATAGCTCGAAACAAAAACTGAGGATATTTGCGTGGTACGGTGGTCAAAACCTTCGGGAGATTATATAATTAATTTTTACTGACCAAAAGAAGTATCGTGCAAGAAAACAGAGTCTGGAGAGCACACGAGGTGCCCATGAGGCAGGGGGCGCGCCCAGGGGGGTAGGGCGCGCCCTCCACCCTCGTGGAAGCCTCGTGTCCTTCCCGGACTACTTCTTATTTTCCTATTTTCTTAAATATTCCAAACGGAGAAAAATTGTCATTAGAACTGTTTTGGAGTAGGTTTACTTACTGTACCACATAGCTATTCCTTTTCAGAGTCTGAAACGTTCTGCAAAGTGTCTCTTATGTATTCCTCCGGGGATACGGTTTCAATAACATTGGTTTCAACATTTATAGGATTACCTGAGATATAATGTCTGATTCTTTGACCGTTCACCACCTTCAAATTTGTACCTTCGAAGTTGTTTATTTTTATGGCACCGGAGCGATAGACATCCTCGATAATGTAAGGACCTTCCCATTTAGAGAGAAGTTTTCTTGCAAAAAATCATAAACGAGAGTTGAACAACAACACATAATCACCTACATTAAACTCATGCTTTCGCATTCTTTTGTCATGCCATGTTTTAACCTTTTCTTTAAAAGGTTTGGCATTCTCATGGGCCTGGGTTCTCCATTCATCAAGTGAGCTAATGTCAAATAGCATCTTCTCACCGGCAAGTTTGAAATCATAATTGAGCTCTTTAATGGCCCAATATGCCTTATGTTCTAGTTCTAGAGGTAAGTGACATGTTTTTCCATAAACCATTTTATACGGAGAAATACCCATAGGTTTTTCATATGCACTTCTATAGGCCCATAATGCATCATCAAGTTTCTTGGACCAATTCTTTCTAGAACTATTGATAGTCTTTTGCAAAATTAACTTGAGCTCTCTATTACTCAATTCTACTTGACCACTAGACTGCGGGTGATAAGGGGATGCAATTCTCTGATTAATATCATACTTAGCAAGCATTTTACGAAAAGCACCATGAATAAAATGTGAACCATGATACGTCTCCAACGTATCTATAATTTTTGATTGTTCCATGCTATTATATTATGTGTTTTCGATGTTTATGGGCTTTATAAAACACTTCTATATTATTTTTGGGACTAACCTATTGACCAAGAGCCCAGTGCCAGTTTCTGTCTTTTCCCTTGTTTCAGTGTTTCGAAGAAAAGGAATATCAAACGGAGTCGAAACGGAATGAAACCTTCTGGAGAAGTTATTTTTAGAAGGAAAGCAACCAGGGACACTTGGAGTCTACGTCAAGAAAGAAATGAGGAAGCCACGAGGTAGGGGGCGCGCCCTCCACCCTCGTGGGCCCCTCGTGGCTCCCCTGACGTACTTTTTCCTCCTATATATACCCATATACCCAAAAACGATCGGGGAACAGAATAGATCTAGAGTTCCGCCGCCGCAAGCCTCTATAGCCACCAAAAACCTCTCGGGACCCTGTTCTGGCACCCTGCCGAAGGGGGGAACCCTCACAGGTGGCCATCTTCATCATCCCGGCGCTCTCCATGACGAGGAGGGAGTAGTTCACCCTCGGGGCTGAGGGTATGTACCAGTAGCTATGTGTTTGATCTCTCTCTTTCTCGTTTTCTTGAGGTGATACGATCTTGATGTATCATGAGCTTTTCTATTATAGTTGGATCTTATGTTGCTTCTCCCCCTCTACTCTCTTGTAATGGATTCAGTTTTCCCTTTGAAGTAATCTTATTGGGTTGAGTCTTTAATGACTTGAGAACACTTGATGTATGTCTTGTTGTGCGTATCTGTGGTGACAATGGGATATCACATGATTCACTTGATGTATGTTTTGGTGAACAACTTGCGGGTTCTGCCCATGAACCTATGCATAGGGGTTGGCACACGTTTTCATCTTGATTCTCCCGTAGAAACTTTTGGGCACTCTTTGAAGTACTTTG
Source organism: Triticum dicoccoides (assembly GCF_002162155.2). NCBI lineage: Eukaryota > Viridiplantae > Streptophyta > Magnoliopsida > Poales > Poaceae > Triticum > Triticum dicoccoides. Next base: position 598,017,161 of record NC_041384.1, read on the forward strand.
TGTTGGTTTGAATAGATGAATCTGAGATTGTGTGATGCATATCGTATAATCATACCCACGGATACTTGAGGTGACATTAGGGTTTTGGTTGATTTGTGTCTTAAGGTATTATTCTAGTACGAACTCTAGGGCTGTTTGTGTCACTTATAGGAATAGCCCAACGGATTGATTGGAAAGAATAACTTTGAGGTGGTTTAGTACCCTACCACCCTACCATAATCTCTTCGTTTGTTCTCCGCTATTAGTGACTTTGGAGTGACTCTTTGTTGCATGTTGAGGGATAGTTATGTGATCCAATTATGTTATTATTGTTGCACTACAAGAAATATGTCAACTTATGACCTTCTGTAAGTGACCCTGGAAGAATTGGTCATAAATTTATGACCATTTTAGACCAATTGGTCAAAAGCTGTTCACGGGGCTCCAAACCCTAACCCATAACGACCATTCTGGTCAGAAAGGTCATAATTTCATTAGAGGAAATGGTCATAAAGCAGACAGCCCTGGTTCATGCCTCATTTCTAACAAAATTACGACCAATATGAATGGTCGTTACACTTGAGTTTTAATGCAGTTGTATGATTAGGCGACCACCTCAGCAGTCTCACCTATGTGGAGTGCTTAGTTGTCATTTTCGCTTACATGTGTATATTCAACAAGAGCTCGTTTATAGGAGGGACCCACTTGACATGCCCTAAATTTGTAAGTAAAAAAAATGCGTGAGGCGGGACTCGAACCCACGACCTCGCGCTGTTTAACTTGTTCGCTACCACTGGGCTAGAGAGGAATTGTTGTCCATCTAGCGGAATGGCTCTGTATATTTTAATATAGCGCCAAATCTAAGTCATTGACAAATGGGACCTATTCCGACCAGGTGGCGGCGGGCTGAGGGCAGAGCCAACACTTAGCCAAAAATTTCTAGGTCTTCCGACCAGGTGGCGGCGTGCTATGGGCAGGGGCGTGGCCGGCGGACGAGGGCGGGGCCGGCGGACGAGGGCGGGGCCGGCGGCCGAAGCGACCAACAGGGGTGGGGGCGACCTGCGGTGGTGGGAGCGGGGGCAGGAACGGCCTCGCCGCAGGTGACCTAGCCCACGGCCTCGCCGCAGGTGACCTCACCCACGGCCACACCACTTGCCTTGTCCCCGGCGGGGGCAACAGCGAAAGCAACCGGTGGGTGTGGAGGCGGGGTTGGCTGCCGAAGCGACCAGCAAGGGCGTGGGCCACCTGCGGTGGTGGGGGCGGGCGTAGAAACGATGCCCACGCAAGGACAGACTCGCCGAGCATGGGGGACTCGCCACCGCCGCAAGCACACCTCTCGGTATGCACCCCTCTCCTCTTCCCCCCCTCTCCTCTCTCACTATCTGCACCTCGTCGCCGAGCATAGATGAATTTTGTTGATGAATTTTGTCAGATGTTATTTAGCATAGATGAATTTTGTTGATGCACTGTTAGGAATTCGGAGATAACTTGCTTGTTTGGTAGATGTTGCATAGATGAATTTTCTAGATGTACTGTTGGGATTTCTTCATCTTGTTTGTTAAGAATTGTTCAGGCCTTGTTCGGTTAAGATTTGGGGGGAATTGAAGCTAGATGGGATTTAATCCCTGCCAATATCTGTTAACCCCTCTCATTTATCAAGGCCAGAAACAAGGCCTTGGTCTTCAATTGTTTGTCTACAGATTGTTAGGATAATTGTAATTGATAGAAACAGCATATTATTAGTTAGGAGCTAGCTAGCTAGTTTGGTTTATTTTAAATTAGCCTTCTCTGCAACATAAATTCATGCCAATTTCAATGTTGGTTTGATTTATAGTTTGGTTTGTTTCAGTGTTGTGGTTAGGCAATTAGCATATAAAATTTTCTGGAATTTTAGCTTCCATTACTTCCATCCATTTTCATTAATTAATGTTGATGCACTTAGATTGATTGGCTAAGTTGCAACAATTTGTTGTCTTTGGCAGATGGACAGAAGATGGATTAGAAAAGGAGTTAGAAAGTTTTCGAAAGAACATATGAAAGGAGTTCATGATTTCATGGCATTTGTTCGGGAAAATTTTGCCAACGATGCTCACATTCTTTGCCCATGTTGTGAATGCCTCAACCATCCAAGAATGGCTCAAGGAAGAGTGGATGATCATCGGCTTCTTAATGGGATGCCCAGCACATATGATAGATGGATATATCATGGAGAACCTTTAGACAGACAACCTCAACATTTTGAAGCTGATATAGAGGCCCCTCATATGATGGGTGGTGGTGATGCTGGCATTGATTTCATGGAAAATGCTGTTTTGGAGGAAGAGGATGGGCATGAAGATGATAGGATTCCTGACCTATTGAAGGATGTGTATGATGCTGAAGATCGTGCTGATGGACAGAAGTCGTTGTTTGCTGAGGTGTTAGAGGAGGCGAAGAGCACAACTCATGAAGGGGGTAAATTTTCAAGATTTACCTTCACCGTGAAGTTACTCCACATCAAGTCTTTCTACCGGATTAGCAATGCCGCATTCAACGCAATACTCCATCTTTTGAGCTTGCAATTCCCTGATAGTTGTGTTCCCAGATCTTATGAGGAAGCATTGAGCATAATCCGCAGGCTGGGGTTAGGTTATGTGTCAATACATGTGTGCCCAAATAACTGTGTCTTGTTTCGGAAGGATTTAGCAAAGCATGACAACTATCCAAAATGCAATGCATCTAGGTGGAAAGATGCTGATGGGAAGAAGTCAATACCGGAGAAGGTACCGAGGCACTTTCCCTTGATACCAAGGCTGCAGCGGATGTTCATCTCGAAGAAATCATCGCATGAGGTACAGTGGCACAAGATGAAGCGGCAACCTGTGGACAATGAGCTGAGCCATCTAGCGGATCGAGAGGCATGTAAAGAGTTTGACCGTATACATTTAGATTTTGATGCAGATCCAAGGAACATAAAACTTGGCATTGCCATAGATGGGTTTAATCTGTTTGGGAACATGAGCATGTCTTATAGCATGTGGCCAGTTTTTGTGGTGTCGTACAACCTGCCACCATGGGCATGCATGGATTAGTCCAACTTCATGATGTCATTCCTAATCCCGGGTCCAGAGTCTCCAGGAAAGGATTTTGATGTCTTTATGGAGCCCCTCATAGAAGAACTGCTCCAGCTCTGGACTGGTGTACCTACATACGATGCCTTGAGTCCGGAAGAAAAGTTCAATCTACGTGTTGCAATCATATGGTCCATCCATGATTTCCCGGCTCTACACACTCTGTCTGGGAGGATCACAGCGGGTTATCAGGCTTGTGTCCATTGTGACAAAGACCCTTGCTCAAAGAGAATAAGGAGCAAGATCTGCTATATTGGGCACCGCCGCTTTCTTCCCCGAAACCATCGCTGGCGAAGAAGCAAAGATTTTAATGGTGAGAACGAAACCCGTGACAAGCCAGCTGAATTCACTAAAGAAGAGCTGGAGCAGCAACTTGAAAAGGTGAAAGATGTGAGACCAAGAAAGCTCGCGAAGAAAAGAAAGCGTGAGGAAGGTCAATGTTGGGACCGGAGGTCTTGTTTGTGGGACCTTCCATACTGGGCTGATCTGAAATTAAGGCATAATCTCGATGTAATGCACATTGAGAAAAACATATGCGAGAATCTGCTAGGGACGTTTCTGAACATTGAAGGGAAGACAAATGACATGGTTAGTTCTAGGCTTGATTTGGAGGACATGGGCATAAGAGAAGATTTGCATCTACAGCACAATGAAGATGAAGATTCATTTGAAATGCCACGAGCATGGTATACAATGAGTAAAGAACAAAAACTTGCATTCTATGAATTCCTAAGAGCGATGAAATTTCCAGATGGTTATGCTGCTAACCTAGCAAAGTGTTTTACTTCTGATGGATTCAAGCTTTCAGTACTGAAAACCCATGATTGTCACATCCTCCTCCAAAGGATTTTACCGGCGGGCCTCCGAGGAATCATGGACAAGGATATATGTGAAGCGGTTGCTGAGCTGGGAAATTTCTTTAGAGAACTATGCTGCAAAACACTCAAGTTAACTATCCTGGAGAGACTTTAAAAGGAAATCCCAATTATTCTTTGCAAGCTCGAGAAGATTTTCCCTCCAGCTTTCTTCACCGTGATGGTCCATTTGGCGGTGCACTTACCAAAAGAGGCAATGCTTAGAGGCCCTGTGCAATATGGTTAGATGTACCCAATCAAAAGAAGGATGCTTACTTGTAAGCGTTATGTGCGAAACACGACAAGACATGAAGGTTCTATTGCTGAAGCATATGTCGTTGACGAGTGCTTGACTTTTTGCTCTAGATACTTTGGTGATGTGGAAACAAGATGGAACCGGCCGGGCAGAAATAGAGAGCGGTCTGATTCGCAAAGTGGTGATGTCTCTGTTTTCAACCATGGTGTGAACTTTCTTGGAGCCTCACAATACTTGGAGGCTGGTGATGAGTATGACAAGATGGTTTAGTTTGTGCTCAGCAATTGCGCTGAGGTTCTACCATATATTGAGTACGTTATATCTTGTGCACTCATTATATATTTTTTTTGCTTGGGTTGGCACCAGCCTAATGTTTTAATTCACATGTTTTGTTGGCATTGTAGGAAATGCAAGGAAGAGTTAAATCAGGAAGAAAGCAATATCCATGTTGATAAAAGGGTTGCCAAGAGGTTTGCTAAATGGTTTAAGAATCACGTGAGATCTTTAGCCACATGTTTTACGTTTTCTGTGTTATTCACCAATTGTTAAATACCATTGTTTGCTAAATGGTTTATTCGTGCAGATTGGAAAGTTGCATGAGGAGAAGAAGGTCAGTGATGATCTATTTGTTTTGGCATGCTTACCGGATAAGCGAGTGAGAGTGTATTCAGCATGCATTGCTGACGGTGTCCGGTACCACACCGTTGACCGCGAGGAAAAAAGGAAGACACATAATAGTGGAATCGTCACTAAGGGGTCACATGATGGTGAGATCATTGATTTCTATGGTCAGTTGAGAAGCATCGTAGAGTTGCAGTACAACTCTAGTGGAGGCATCCATCGCTCGGTTGTCTTATTTCGCTGTGACTGGTTTGAGCTTGGTAGCAAGAAGAGGAGAGACTCTTTTGTCAAATATGATGGCCACTTCAAAAGCATCAACACTGCAAGGTGCTGGTATAAGAGTGATCCCTTTATTCTAACAACACAAGCAACAATGGTGTTTTATCTGCCAGACACTCTTTTGCACGGAAAATGGCGAGTTTTGCAAAACTTTCAGCACAGACACTTGTGGAGTGTGACTGAAACTGAAGTGGAAAAGGGCCCCGATGATGGTGGACTAACATACCAAGATGATGACTCTACGGAAGTTCCGTTGCAAGCTGATGATGACTCTATGGAAGTTCCGGTGCAAAGCAGAGTGTGAAGGGACCGGGAACGTGTGATTGTTGGTGCTGCAACAGTTGAAGGGATCAAGAAAATAAGAAAGGTGGTAGCAGATGGGCATGAGAGCGAGGATGAGGAAAACAGGACTGATCATACTATACTGCAATATTGTAGTGATGATGAGGACAACAGGAGTGGGCATAGAGTTCCTTGTTTTCGTATCGACAATGATGAGTAGCGAATGGACATGAAGGTAAATTTGGTCTCCTTGGTGATCCTTCTAACTCTCTGTAGTTTTCCTTCTTGTGCATATGCATGGTGATCCTGATGTACTACAGTTATCTCCAGGTAGCAAAATGCTTGAAGATCCTGATGGCTGTAGTGGTGTGATCCTGATGGCTGAAGTGGTGTGATCCTGATGGCTGTATTTGATGCAAAATGTAACACATTTGATTTCCTTGTGTAAGCATTTGATGTGATCCTGATGGTTGTAGTATTTTGTAAGCATTATGGATGCAAAACACTTGTTGTCTATTTTGGATATCAAACAGAATAAAATTTCTTGACTAAATGGGACTTATGGTTGTGATGTGATGAAGATACTAATGTAGTTTTTGGTTGTGATGTGATGCTGTATTTGGTGAACTGAAGATGCACATGCTGTAGCAGATGCTGTTTTTGGTTGTGATGTTGTTTTGATGGCATGGAGCTGATGGCAAAATGAAGTTGTGTTCTGATGGCATGGAGCCGTTGTGCTCAGAATGTTGTCAAAATGTTGTCTTGTAATGGAAAAGATGGCAAAATGATCATACATAAGATTTTTGAACATCTTTAGTTCAAGTTTTGGTGATCATTTAGTTCAGGTTTTGGTCAGATCATATAGAATGTTGTCTAGTAGTTTTTGTGATCATTTAGTAGTTTTTCTGAACTAATTTTGCTTCAACTGAACCCATTTCATTGTGAGAAAAAAATATGCGCCAGCGGGGACTCGAACCGACGACCGTGCGCTTATTTCACTATGTTTCTACCACTGGGCTAGGACGAGACTATTAGTCTTCCACTCTATGCCAACCCTTTTGAATATATCAAACTAGTCAAGTATCAAGCACACACCTCACTGACAAGTGGGCCACTCGACCCACTCGCTGACAAGTGGGCCATTTTGCTATTGTACCCAAGCTACCAAAAATATGCGCATGGCCAAAAGATATGCGCGCGCGGGGGCTCGAACCCACGACCGTGCGCTTAGTTCACTTGGTTTATACCATCGGGCTAGGAAGAGGTTGTTGGTTTTGTACTCTATGCCCACCCTTTTCAATATATCAAACAACTCGCTGACAATTGGGCCCGCTCCACCTCCTATCCACTCTTTTCCCCACTCCCCCTCTCCACTCCTCCTCTCCACTCGACCCGCTCCTCCTCTCCGCCGCCACCGGCTTCTTCCTCTCCCACCGCCGCCGGCTCCTTCCTCTCTCTCTCTCCATCACCGACTCTCCGTCGCCGTGGGTATGAATCCGCTTCCTCTTCCTCTTCCTATCTACTGTTATGATAGATTAGGGTGATTTTATTAGGGTTCTTGCCGCCGGATTAGGGTTTGATTAGGATGTTTTTCAATACATTTTTTGTTTAGGGTGACGGCGACGCCTCCCCTTCTCCTCCCCGGCGCCTCTGCTGGTTCGACGCCTCCCGCGCGGCTTGCCCTACACCGCCGGCGACCACTTCTTCTCGGACTCCGGCGTAGGTAAGCCATCCGCTTCATATCCTCTCTCCTTTCTCTTCTGCTCTAGGATTTGAGAATCTAGGATTTTTTATGCCTACTAGGCATCTATTGGTGGATTTAGGAATATTGTTCTTGGTGGATTTACTATGCTCTGTTGGTGGATCTGGTGTGGTTGAATTGCTGTGGATCTAGTTTGGTAGTCAACAGAATTGCTCTGGGTGTAATTAACTAAATTCTGTGGTAGATAGTGTGCTAGACATGCTGTTTTGTTGTTGTTGAATTCTGTGGTTAATTAACTGAATTAACTGAATTCTGTTGTTGTTGAATTATATGGTGAACATGCTGTTACTGTTGCCAGACTGCTGACAACAATTAACATGGCATGCATACAGCAATCTTGTTGCTGTTGCTGTGTAATTAACTGAACGCAACTAATGAGGAGTGCTGACAGGAATTCTGTTGCTGTTGCTGTGTAATTAACTGAATGTAATTGATGAGGAGTGTTTCTTTTGTTACTAGTTGTGGTTATTCTTGTTGACAAGTCTTGTGCTGTAGTGGGATTCATGCATATGCAGTTGTAGTGACCTGCATGAATATGGGCAGAGTAGTAGCAGCAGTAGATGCCATCTTTTGATATGCATGCATGCATTCTTGCTTGTTTATATTCTTTTAAACTGAAATGCTCAAGTATGGAAGTATTACATTCTTCTCAAGCTTAGTGGCCAAGAAACATTACATTTATGAGTGCACATGCTCAAGTTTGTGTGTCTGTTGATCTTTTTGCCATCAGAAATATTGATGGGTGCTGTTGATGTTGATGTTCTTCTTCTACTCATTGCCTCTTTGCCAAGATAGAGTAGGAGCAAATTGAGGCCATTGCCATTTATAGTAGTATTCCAAATTGAGGCCCTGGCAAACACATGTAGTAATTATTCTACTGTTTTTAAGTGCTTGTTTCCTATTTCTGTCCAGTCCTGTTGTTTAATTTACAATGCTGCTTTTCAGATAAGTGGGATGGCTGGCTTCGAAGGTTTCGAGTTCTTCAAGATCGTAATTGAGAAATCTTGAAGTAGGCAGGTATATTTATCATCACTCATTTCTTTATCATCACTCTGCTGTCTAGTGCTTGATTGCCACAATTAACCACTACTTGACCCTCGCTGCAGAGGCTGCCTGACAAGTTTGCGAAGATGCTCGCCGGCCGTGAGCTCCACAAAGTGAAGCTGCGGGAGGCCGGCAGCGGGCTTCACAGGCTGTGGGACGTGTTGGTGGTGTTCGATGGTGAAGGCCACATGTACCTAGGGCCCGGCAGGGAGCATTTCGCCCGCGCCCATGAGCTACAGCTCGGGTACTTCCTTGTCTTCCGCTACGACGGCGACGCCATGTTCACCGTGAAGATGTTCGTCAACACCATGTGTTGCATGTACTACCAGCACGTCGACGATGCTAGTAAGCTCTCTGCCTCTCTTCTTCCTGTCCTTTTGGCTTCCTCTACCTGCATGACGGCAACACCATGTTCACACATTGTTGCATTTGGCCAGGCAATGGGAGCAGCAGTGGGGATGACGAGGAGTAGAGCGGGGATGACGAGGAGCAGCCTATTCCGGCTGACGACAACCATGCTATGATGGTGGCTGACGAAGACCCTGCTATGGTGGTGGCAGATGACGACCTTGCTATGGTGGTGGCGGATGACGAACTTGCTATGGTGGTGGCGGACGACGACCTTGCTATGGTGGTGGCAGACGACGACCTCGCGATTGTGGTGGTGCCTGCAATCCCACAACTTGGCGACAGGACCATGCCAATTGTGGTAGAGGAGTACATCCGCGTTGGGATTCGCCACTCTGAGCGCATCAGGTTGATGAAGGAGAAGAAGGAGGAGTGAAGATGTTAAGAAAATGAAGTGGCAATGTTAAGTATGTTAGGTTTAAGCTTGTTAGTGTAATCTGAACATGTCAATGTTAAGTATGTCAGGTTTAATTTTGTGCATGCTCATGGATGTTGTATGACAGTGTCATCTAAACATGTCAATTTCTTAACAATGAATATTCACTTTGGTAATTGATGGGAATTGAAATTTTTTATGCATGCTCATGGATGAAAGATAAAATTATGGGTTTTTGTGCATGCTCATGTATGAAACAATATAAGTTTCATTTTTCGAATGCTAAAAACATGACTCAAACCCTAGCCACGGACGACCGCCGTGACGAAATCCGCCGGTTTTTGAAAACACCGTAAAAAATTTAAAAACTGTTTTTCATTTTTTGAATGCTAAAGACATGCGTTTTTCGTGAAGCGGCTACAAGGAGGGTCACCCCAAACGGCGCCATTCCATGTCTATCTCAAAGTACACCCTATTTTACGGACGGTCGCCAAAAAGCATGCATTTCTGACCCTCGTAGCTACTACCGGCAATTCAGACCACCTTCGGCCGATTCAGCTGGAACCGACTGGAATTTGAACTGTGGATCCTCCATAGCTTGCCCGTTATTTTCACTAAAAATGCTTTTTAGCTTCACAGGTAGGCCTTTCATCAAAGAATCGACAACAGATTGGCACGACTCAAACCCTAGCCACGGACGGCCGACGCGACGAAATCGGCCGGTTTTTGAAAACACCGTAAAAAATTCAAAAAAAATTAAAAAAATGGGAGACCTCCGCGTCACATCATCAAATGTGGCCTACCGACTAGCAAAAATACTAAATTTGCAATACCGGCGTTTTCTTGAAAAAGTGTTCTCAAAAACGACCTACCATGAACGAAGATTCATGGCTTTCAAGCCAAACTAGCAATGATATGGCCGCATCCGTTGAATAGTTTCTGATTATATGCCCTAATTATGCGCATGCCTCCGTCTTGTGCTGGCAAACAAAGTTGCCAAAGCGAGGTTCCAACTTGTTTAACAAAAAACCGTTTTTCATTTTTTGAATGCTAAAGACATGTGTTTTTCGTGAAGCGGCTACAAGGAGGGTCACCCCAAACGGCGCCATTCCATGTCTATCTCAAATTAGACCCTATTTTACAGACGGTCGCCAAAAAGCATGCATTTCCGACCCTCATAGCTACTCCCGGCAATTCAGACCACCTTCGGCCGATTCAGCTGGAACCGACTGGAATTTGAACTGCGGGTCCTCCATAGCTTGCCCGTTATTTTCACTAAAAATTCTTTTTAGCTTCACAGGTAGGCATTTCATCAAAGAATCGACAACAGATTGGCACGACTCAAACCCTAGCCACGGACGACCGCCGAGACGAAATCGGCCGGTTTTTGAAAACACCGTAAAAAATTCAAAAAAATCAAAAAAATGGGAGACCTCCGCGTCACATCATCAAATGTGGCCTACCGACTAGCAGAAATACTAAATTTGCAATACCGGCGTTTTCTTGAAAAAGTGTTCTCAAAAACGACCTACCATGAACGAAGATTCATGGCTTTCAAGCCAAACTAGCAATGATATGGCCGCATCCGTTGAATAGTTTCTGATTATATGCCCTAATTTGGCGCATGCCTCTGTCTTGTGATGGCAAACAATGTTGCCAAAGCGAGGTTCCAACTTGTTTAACAAAAAAACCTTTTTTCATTTTTTGAATGCTAAAGACATGTGTTTTTCGTGAAGCGGCTACAAGGAGGGTCACCCCAAACGGTGCCATTCCATGTCTATCTCAAAGTAGACCCTATTTTACGGATGGTCGCCAAAAAGCATGCATTTCCGACCCTTGTAGCTACTCCTGGCAATTTAGACCACCTTCGGCCGATTCAGCTGGAACCGACTAGAATTTGAACTGCGGGTCCTCCATAGCTTGCCCGTTATTTTCACTAAAAATGCTTTTTAGCTTCACAGGTAGGCATTTCATCAGAGAATCGACAACAGATTGGCACGACTCAAACCCTAGCCACGGACGGCCGCTGCGACGAAATCGGCCAGTTTTTGAAAACATCGTAAAAAATTCAAAAAAAATAAAAAAAATGGGAGACCGCCGCGTCACATCATCAAATGTGGCCTACCAACTAGCAAAAATACTAAACTTGCAATACCGGCGTTTTCTTGAAAAAGTGTGTTAAAAAACAACCTACCATGAACAAAGATTCACGGCTTACAAGCCAAACTGGCAATGATATGGCTGCGTCCGTTTAATAGTTTTAGATAATATGCCCTAATTTGGCAAATGCCTCCGTCTTGTGATGGCAAACAATGTTGCCAAAGCGAGGTTCCAACTTGGTTAACAAAAAAGCTTTTTCATTTTTTGAATGCAAAAGACATTCATTTTTCGTGAATCGGCTACAAGGAGGGTCACCCCAAACGGCTCCATTCCATGTCTATCTCAAAGTAGACCCTATTTTATGAACGGTCGCGAAAAAGCATGCATTTGCGACCCTCGTAGCTACTCCCGGCAATTCAAACCACCTTCGGCCGATTCAGTTGGAACCGACTGAAATTTGAACTGTGGGTCCTCCATAGCTTGCCCGTTATTTTCACTAAAAATGCTTTTTAACTTCACCGGTAGGAATTTCATCAAAGAATCGACAACAGATTGGCACGACTCAAACCCTAGCCACGGATGGCCGGCGCGGCGAAATCGGCCGGTTTTTGAAAACATCGTAAAAAATTCAAAAAAAATCAAAAAAATGGGAGACCTCCGCGTCACATCATCAAATGTGGCCTACCAACTAGCAAAAATACTAAACTTGCAATACCAGCGTTTTCTTGAGCTATTCGGTATGATTTTAACCATGATTTCTACAAAGTTTACAAAAAAACCTGATTTCCCTCCTACCCCACCAAACCTCTAAAAACTGGTGAAAATATCCCTCCCACCCCACCAAAATTTCCCTCCCACCTCACCAAAATTTCCCACCACTTCTCTCCCACTACCATGCGGGACCCTCCACCCCTCTCCCACTAAAAACACGGGATCCATTCCCCTCCCCCTCCCCTCCCCTCCCACTCCCCAAAATTTCCCCATTCCATTCCCCTCCCCTCTCCCCGACGAACCCTAGCTTCTTCCCCCTTC
>NC_041384.1:598029351-598045681 GCF_002162155.2 Triticum dicoccoides
CCACTCCCTCCCCGCCGCGCCGCCCCGCCGCGTCGCGCCTCCCTACCCAAAGACGAATCCCCTCGACGGCTACATCGCCCGCCCCGTAACGGCGGTGACGGCTACATCGCCCGCCCCATAACGGCGGTGACGGCTACATCAACGACGACGGTGGCTACATCGACGACGAAGGCAACTACATCGACTACATCGACGACGACAGCAGCTACATTAATGACGGCCACCGCTGCATCATCAATATCATCCACCCCTAGGTACTTCTCCCCTCTAGCCATCTCCCCTCGATATTCATGGGTAGATCTTCTAGGGTTTGGTAGACCCCCCTCATGGGTTCATCTAGGGTTCATGGGGATGGATCGATGGGGATGGGTATGGCTAGGGTTAGGGTTCATGGGGTGCACGTTTCTCTAGTTCATGGAGATGGTTAGGGTTAGGATTGATGGATCTCCTGCTTTTCGTGTTCATGGAGAAGGATCAATGTGGATTCATGGGGATGATCTCCCTCTGGTTAGGGTTTCATGGGGTTAGAGTTTCATGGGGTTCATGGGGTTACGGTTTCATGGGGTTCATGGGGTCCTTCCTATGCATGATTTCAATTGTTGTTAAGAGTGTGTGCTTCTCTATGTATTGACTACTGTTGCTAAGAGTGCATGTTGGTCCTGTAAATCTTGTACTAATTCACTTGACAGACTTCATATGTAAATCTTGTACTAATTGGTAAAGTAGTCTAAATTCTAATGAGGGTGAGTTACAACAGGAATCATGTTGCTAGTACATGCTACTCTTGTTTATGACGGTCTGCCTATGCATGGGTTAGCCTGCATTTGTGATGGGGGTACACAAAGCCACTTGATTGCAATTGTTGTGGGTCTTAGCAGAATTCTATTTTTCTGTTCCATTATTATGAGAATGTGATATCGCACATTGATTAGGATGAGTGTATCATGCATGCTTTACTTACTCAACATGATATGTGTCTATATGGATAGATATACCATATCAAACCGGGTTTGGCTGCCAACTTGAAGCTTCTGAAAAATTGTTGTATAGGTTGTAGAGGAACATGCATGGGGAATTTTTCTTTGCTTGTTTTGAGTTTGATTCCCATTTACGATTATCATCATCAAAGCTTGTTGAAGTGAAACCGTGGACGCTGAAAGCACCTTATGCATATCCTGTTCATAGAGGATGCCCATAAGGTGCCTGTTGGTGGATTGCGATTTAGACTTTCACTTCCTGATATAGGAACCATACTACATAATCTATTTTTTCTATGTATAGTGACTGATGCTGATTTCCTATTTATTAAAGTTATCTTTGTTCATCACATGCTAATTTCTATTTATCTTAGTTTACTTTAGTTTTTCTTGGCATACACAGAGTAATACAATTAGTAGAATGTCAGTCCAAGCGTTGTTAGTCTCTTCAGTACATCATGGGGATGCTTGCTTGCTGCCACTCTTCAATTTAGTTGCTTGCTAGCGTACATAGGGTTAGGGTTTGCATCAACAGTATTACTAGCACTTTGCTTGCTTGTTGTGTACTTTATATGAGGCACTAGGAAGATTTCTTGATGTTCATTACTACCTCCTGCTTGATGTACATTACTACCTCCTACTTGATGTAGTGAAGTTATTAAGAGATGCTTCATATCTTTCCAGTGTACATGCATGCTTGGTTAGTGCACTTACATGTTTTCTTAATTAATAACACTAGATCACTATATTGTTTATCCATCAAGTTTGTTTCACATGTATAACATGTATGTGCATGATGGTCCAAATGCTTTCCTTTATTGATACAAGTGCATCATTTTACTTTATCCCTGTTGTATCTGATTGTTGTTTATTCTATTTTGCAAGCACCACCTCAAGATCATCCATGGCAAGGAGGACAAGGTCAAGCATGAGGCCAACCATTGGTATGCAACTTGCTCCTTGTGGTTATACTATCAGTTTCTTAAAATCTGTGTCTTAACATGCTAAGTGAAATGCATTGCTGCAATCTGAATAAGCTGGCTTAATTGTGCCTGTGTGCTGTTAGTCTTCCTTACCTGAATAACTAGGATTAAATGATAATAAAATTTCATAAGATATGTTTGGCTGCCTGTCCATGCATTCCAAACATTCACCTAATAGTTACGTTTCCTTTATCATGCAAAGAAGAGCCTCTCACCGAGTACGAGAAGGTTAGGGCTAGAAATATCATGAGGAACAATCGGATGTTCCAGTCCCTTGGCATTGGTGCAATAACGTCGATGATTAGGAAAACAAATGGTGTACAAGAAGGTAGAAGTGATGAGGTTCAAGAAGGTAGTGGAGTTATCAATGATGACCCAGAGTACAATCCTAAGGAGGATGAAGTTATTGATGGAGAGGAAGTGGATGATGTTGTAGTGAACAAGACTGTTAAGGTGCAAACTCTGTCTTTCTTGGAGGGTTGGGGTTCTTTTATGCTATGTTATTCCTTGTGCTCACATATTTCTCTTGTGATCTAATGCTTTTTTCCGTGCTGTTTATACGAGGCACTGAAGGAATCTAGGACGAAGAGGCCTGGTGTTAAGAAGACAGTCAGCAAGAAGAAGAAGAGCTCAGAAACATCTGTTGCAATGCCTCCAGGAAGGGTGATGGCTCCAGCTCCAAGACAAAAAAAGAGGATCCTGGAACCTGATGAACCTGCCCTTGATAGAGTCACAAGGCAGAAAGCAAAGATGTCGACTGCGACAGACCATCATGAAAGTCTGCTACGCATGGACTCTGAGACCTCGGTGCAAATGGGTGATGAGTTGCCGCCCATTGATGAAGGAACCACTCTCAGCATGGATGGAAGTGGCACTGTCTGCCTAGATGAAGTAGCAACCATATGCATTGATGAAGCAGGCACTGTCCACACAGACCTCAGCCCTGTTGCACCTTCTATTGACAGGAATGTTGTCATCAATGAAGAAGAACAGTAGCTTGTGCTTCAATCAGGCAAGTTGACCTTTGCAATGCTATCTTTTACTAGTGCATTTTCCAAATGGAATGATCATGTATGCTTTTGTCGATTCCTGCATTTGTCAATTTCTATTCTAATTTATGAGTTCAATTTCCTTTTCAGATGCAACGACTACCAAGACTAGACTTAGAAAGGGCAAAGGGCTAGAGAGGATCACCAAGTCGCTTGGTAGCAAGGTGCCTATCCAAATTTTTGAAGGGATGAAGCGTCCAGAGAAGCCTCTGTAGGCAGCAAAGCTTGCTTCTGAGTGTGGACTCATTGCAAAAAGCCATCTTCCGGTTCTTCCTCACTTCAAGCTATACAAGAAAAATGCTAGTCTATTGGAGAACTACATTGGGAAAGTTGCTGTAAGCTACTTGTTTCATAGTTAATGTGCTATCTATTTTCTGTTACACCTATGCATGATCACTAATATTGTTCCTACCTTGTTTGCTGTCTTGGTAGGCAAATTTTGAGATGAATACAGACTCGGAGACCATCAAGACTGCGTGCAAAGATATTCTGCAGAAAAATTCAAAGAACTGATGCCATTAGATCAAGAAGAAGTATTTTGATACCGTAGCCACAAATAAAGTCAGCATTAAGTCTCCTGTGCCTGATCTGACGGATGGTGAATGGAAAGCTCTGGTGGAGCTGTGGTCTACCCCAAGACACAAGGTTTGTCTCTGCTTTGTTTGATGCTTTATGTTCTGCACATGATATGCTAGTGCTAGATCATGCTGACAGTATGC
Organism: Triticum dicoccoides; assembly: GCF_002162155.2. Classification (NCBI taxonomy): domain Eukaryota; kingdom Viridiplantae; phylum Streptophyta; class Magnoliopsida; order Poales; family Poaceae; genus Triticum; species Triticum dicoccoides. Next base: position 598,033,080 of record NC_041384.1, read on the forward strand.
TTTTTTGTCGGAAACCTGTGTGTCGAACAAGATGAATCGAGAAAAAGTCGTGTACAATCAGAGAACTGGTTCCAGGCACTATACATCACACATTTTTGCCACTGTGAGAACTTTTCTCTACAGACCTTACCGTTTGATCCTCATTGAATAACATTTCTGATTCTTGCTAAATAACATTTTGATTTTTGTTGAAAAACATTTCAGAAAGAAGAGCGTAAGGGTGAGGAGCTGTCTGCGATTCACTTGTTTAAGGCCACCGACAACAGCAAGAAGCATGGGTTTTCGAAGCCAGTCAAGACTGCTATAGTAAGTCACTCCATGCTTTGCATGTTTGATTCACAGCTAGCTTTGATGCTTTGATGATTTGATGCTGTTTGATTCGGAGCCAGTCAAGAACACACGCTATGTTCCATGTTTGATGTTGTTTCATTGTTCAACAAAGATATCAGAACTTGCTGTAGCTATTTGTTGCATTTTTTATGATATGATGAAATTTGATCTGAATGTTAGTTTGATGATCGGCTCACTCGGGAAGCCATCTTATATAGAACCACCATTCTAGCCTTAATGAAGCGATCATATTGTTCCAATTGCATGTCTCCAGGTCACTAGTCATCATCTTCTTGTATAGATTTTGTGTGCTGGTTTGGTTACTTCAAATAATCCATTTGTGTGCTGGTTTGGTTTCTCTTGCTTGGTTTGGTTTGCAAACTGTGAAATAGATCTCCCTCTAATGCCTATCATTTTCCTCCATATGCTAGCTTGAGATGGAAAAAATGAAGGACGCGCCGGTACTAGAAGGTGAAGAGCCAAAGTCTGCTGTTGAAATTGTCAAAGAAGTGCTCAAGACCGAAGTCAAGCAAATCACATTCCTCAGGAGTGTTAGGCTCCAGTCATCTAGGAACTCCGGCAAAGCAACTGCTGAAGTGGCTGCTCATGTTCGTGACCTTGAGCAAAAGCTGGAGAGGTCTCAGCTTCAAGCTGAAGTGATGCAAGAAGAATTGGCGGCAATCAAGATGAAGGTGGAAGAATCTGAAGCTGCACGCGACAAGGAACTTGAGCTGCTGCGCAAGAAGTCTCAAGAGCAGGAAGAGAAGTTAGCCCACTTGATGGCTCTCTTTGGAGCTAAGGCAGTTTGATGGCTGTGCAGTTTGAGCAGGTAGTTGCATTGCTGCCTAGTTTGATGGCTGTGAACCTCTTGTGCAGTTTGTCTTTGAGCATTTTGTTGCATTGCTGCCGATGAACCTATGAAGTTATGATCTTGTGAACCTGTGAAGTTATGATCTTGTGAACCTATGAAGTTATGTGAACCTGTGAAGTTATGATCTTGTGAACCTGTGAAGTTATGATCTTGTGAACCTATGAAGTTATGTGAACCTGTGAAGTTATGATCTTGTGAACCTGTGAAGTTATGTGAACCTGTGAAGTTATGATCTTGTGAACCTGTGTTTATTTTCTGTGAAGTTATGTGGATCACTTGTGCACCTGGGCCTTGCTGTTTGAACCTGGGCTTGTGGATCACTTGTGCACCTGGGCATTTCTGTTTATAGTTATGCAAAATAAGAACATGGGCTCTAAAAAGGCCGAGGCCCAAACAAGAATTAGACTAAAAAGGCTTGGGGCTAAAAAAAGAAATGACTGTAAGAAGAAAAATTATGAAAGGCTGCATAACAGAAAATAAAAAGGCCAAGGCCCAAATTCAAACTAGACAAAAAAGGCTGTGGCCCAAAACAATAGTGGACTATAAAAAATTCATCAGAAAAAGGCTCCATTCATAGAAAATAAAAGGCCAAATTATTGGGCCAGGCCCATGCAGATAAGGAAAATAAAGAGAAAAAACAATTAAATGGGCTGAATGATTGGGCTTGGCCCATGTAGATGGCTGAAATGGACCGGGCTGATTCTATTTTATGACCTTTTCATTTGGTCGTAATTCTGCCACGTCAGCTTGCCATGGTGGATTTGACGTGGTGTGGTCGGATTGCTAGTGACCAAGATAATTGGTCGTTAAATCTACGACCTTTTTTTTTGGTCATAAACGTCTACGACCATTCCAGAAGAAAGGTCGCTAAAGTCAGTTTACGACGGCCAGCTTTTGACCTTATGTTTTTGTTCACAAAAAGGTCACAAATGGAAAACTGTGACCATTCAGTGACCAATAGTGGTGGTCACAAGTTGACATATTTCTTGTAGTGTTGAGAGAACTTGCACTAGTGAAAGTATGAACCCTAGGCCTTGTTTCCTAGCATTGTAATACCGTTTACGCTGGCTTTTACCACTTGTTACCTTGCTGTTTTTATAATTTCAGATTACAAAAACATATATGTACCATCCATATTGCACTTGTATCACCATCTCTTCGCCGAACAAGTGCACCTATACACTTTACCATTGTATTGGGTGTGTTAGGGACACAAGAGACTCTTTGTTATTTGGTTGCAGGGTTGCTTGAGAGAGACCATCTTCATCCTACGCCTCCCACGGATTGATAAACCTTAGGTCATCCACTTGAGGGAAATTTGCTACTGTCCTACAAACCTCTGCACTTGGAGGCCCAACAACGTCTACAAGAAGAAGGTTGCATAGTAGACATCAAGCTCTTTTCTAGCGCCTTTGCACGGGAGGTGAGTGCTTGAAGGTATATCTTTAGATCTTGCAATCGAATCTTTTTGTTTCTTGTTTTATCACTAGTTTAGTTTATAAAAGAAAACTACGAAAAAATGGAATTGAGTTTGTCTCATACGCTTCATCTTTTTAATATCTTTCGTGAGAATGATCGAAAGGAAAATTGTGCTCAAGTGCTAGGAGAAGAAATCTATAAAATGTTTGGCACTAGATCTTTGAATGATGAGCATGATTGCAATGTTGTTAGTATGAATTCTTTGAATATCCATGATGCTAATGATATGCAAAGCCACAAGCTTGGGGATGCTATGTTTCATGAAGAAGATATTTTTTGTCCCCCAAGCTTTGATGAGCAAATTTACTATGATGAAAGCATGAGTCCTATCTATGATGATTACTGTGATGACACGTATGCTTTAAAGAGTAATGATAACCATGAAACTTATCATCTTGATCTTATTTTTCAATCATAAGATAGTTATTTTCTTGAGTTCGCTCCCACTTTTATTCATGAGAAGAAATTTGCTTATGTGGAGAGTAATAAAATTTCTATGCTTGTAGATCATGAAAATAATGCTTTAGGTGCTGGTTATATTGTGGAATTCATTCATGATGCTACTGAAAATTATTATGAGAGAGGATCATGTGCTTTTACATATTGCAATAATATCAAGTTTCCTCTCTATGTGCTTAAAGTTTTGAAGTTATGCCTGTTTTGCCATCCTATGATAGTTGATTATTGTTCCCATAAGTTGTTTGGTCACAAAATCCCTACGCATAGGAAGTGGGTTAGACTTAAGTGTGCTAGTAATATTCTTCATGATATTCTCTTTATGTTTCAATTCTTATCTTTTTGTGAGCATCATTGAAATCATCATGCCTAGCTAGGGGCGTTAAACGATAGCGCTTGTTGGGAGGCAACCCAATTTTATTTTAGTTTCTTGCTTTTTGGTTCTGTTTAGGAATAAATAATTCATCTAGCTTCTGTTTAGATGTGGTTTTGTGTTTTAATTAGTGTTTGTGCCAAGTAGAACATTTGGGAAGACTTGGGTGAAGTCTTAATGATCATGCTGTAAAAAAAACAGAAACTCTAGCGCTCACGAGATTAGCTTCAACTTTTTACTGGAGAGTGCTATTTAGTTGAATCTTTTTGTAGATGATTAATATACAAATTCCTCGGGTCCACCAGTTTATTTTAGAATTTTTGGAGTTCCATAAGTTTGCGTTAGTTACAGATTACTACAAACTGTTCTGTTTTTGAAAGATTCTATTTTTCGTATGTTGTTTGCTTATTTTGATGAATCTATGGCTAGTAAAATAGTTTATAAACCATAGAGAAGTTGGAATACAGTAGTTTTAACACCAATATAAATAAAGAATGAGGTCATTATAGTACCTTGAAGTGGTGTTTTGTTTTCTTTCGCTAATGGAGCTCACGAGATCTTCTGTTAAGGTTTGTGTTGTGAAGTTTTCAAGTTTTGGGTAAAGATTCGATGGACTATGGAATAAGGAGTGGAAAGAGCCTAAGCTTAGGGATTCCCAAGGCACCCCAAGTTAATATTCAAGGATAACCAAGCATCTAAGCTTGGGGATGCCCCGGAAGGCATCCCCTCTTTCGTCTTCGTTCATCGGTAACTTTACTTGGAGCTATATTTTTATTCACCACATGATATGTGTTTTGCTTGGAGCGTCATGTCATTTTATTTTGTTTTGCTTGCTGTTTGAATAAAATACCAAGATCTGAAATTCTTAAATGTTAGAGAGTCTTCACATAGCTGCATAATTATTCGACTACTCATTGATCTTCACTTATATCTTTCGGAGTAGTTTGTTGTTTGCTCTAGTGCTTCAGTTATATCCTTTTAGAGCACGGCGGTGGTTTTATTTTAAAGAAATAGATGAACTCTCATGCTTCACTTATATTATTTTGAGAGTCTTTAGAGCAGCATGGTAGTTTGCTTTGGTTATGAAACTAGTCCTAATATGATGGGCATCCAAGAGGGATATAATAAAAACTTTCATATGAAGTGCATTGAATACTATGAGAAGTTTGATTCCTTATGATTGTTTTGAGATATGAAGATGGTGATATTAGAGTCATTCTAGTTGAGTAGTTGTGAATTTGAGAAATACTTGTTCTAGAGTTTGTGATTCCCGTAGCATGCACGTATGGTGAACCGTTATGTGATGAAGTCGGAGCATGATTTATTTATTGATTTCCTTCCTTATGAGTGGCGGTCGGGTACGAGCGATGGTCTTTTCCTACCAATCTATCCCCCTAGGAGCATGCGCGTAGTACTTTGTTTCGATAACTAATAGATTTTTTCAATAAGTATATGAGTTATTTGTGACTAATGTTGAGTCCATGGATTATACGCACTCTCATCCTTCCACCATTGATAGCCTCTCTAATACCGCGCACCTTTTCCCGGTATCATACACCCACCATATACCTTCCTCAAAACAGCCACCATACCTACCTATTATGGCATTTCCATAGCCATCCCGAGATATATTGCCATGCAACTTTCCACCGTTCCGTTTATTGTGACACGCTTCATCATTGTCATATTGCTTTGCATGATCATGTAGTTGACATCGTATTTGTGGCAAAGCCACCATTTATAATTCTTTCATACATGTCACTCATGAGTCATTGCACATCCCGGTACACCGCCGAAGGCATTCATATAGAGTCATATTTTGTTCTAAGTATCGAGTTGTAATTCATGAGTTGTAAGTACATAAAAGTGTGATGATCATCATTATTAGAGTATTGTCCCAGTGAGGAAAGGATGGTGGAGACTATGATTCCCCCACAAGTCGGGATGAGACTCTGGACTAAAAAAAAAGAGGCCATAAAAAAAGAGAAAAGGCCCAAATAAAAAAATGAGAGAAAAAGAGAGAAGGGGCAATGCTACTATCCTTTTACCACACTTGTGCTTCAAAGTAGCACCATGATCTTCATGATAGAGAGTCTCCTATGTTGTCACTTTCATATACTAGTGTGAATTTTTCATTATAGAACTTGGCTTGTATATTCCAATGATGGGCTTCCTCAAAATGCCCTAGGTCTTCGTGAGCAAGCGAGTTGGATGCACACCCACTTAGTTTCCATTTGAGCTTTCATACACTTATAGCACTAGTGCATCTGTTGCATGGCAATACCTACTCACTCACATTGATATCTATTGATGGGCATCTCTATATCCCGTTGATACGCCTAGTTGATGTGAGACTATCTTCTCCTTTTTTGTCTTCTCCACAACCACCATTCTATTTCACCTATAGTGCTATGTCTATGGCTCATGCTCATGTATTGCGTGAAGATTGAAAAAGTTTGAGAACATCAAAAGTATGAAACAATTGCTTGGCTTGTCATTGGGGTTGTGCATGATTTAAATATTTTGCGTGATGAAGATAGAGCATAGCTAGACTATATGATTTTGTAGGGATACCTTGCTTTGGCCATGTTATTTTGAGAAGACATGATTGCTTTGTTAGTATGCTTGAAGTATTATTGTTTTCATGTCAATATTAAACTTTTGTTTTGAATCTTATGGATCTGAATATTCTTTCCACAATAAAGAGAATTACATGGATAAATATGTTAGGTAGCATTCCACATAAAAAATTCTTTCTTTTATCATTTACCTACTCGAGGATGAGTATGAATTAAGCTTGGGGATGCTGATACGTCTCCAACGTATCTATAATTTTTGATTGTTCCATGCTATTATATTATGGGTTTTAGATGTTTATGGGCTTTATTAAACACTTTTATATTATTTTTAGGACTAACCTATTGACCCAGAGCCTAGTGCCAGTTTCTTTTTTTCCCTTGTTTCAGTGTTTCGAAGAAAAGGAATATCAAACGGAGTCGAAACGGAATGAAACCTTCTAGAGAAGTTATTTTTAGAAGGAAAGCAACCGAGGAGACTTGGAGTCTACGTCAAGAAAGAAATGAGTAAGCCACGAGGTAGGGGGTGCGCCCAACCCCCAGGGCGCGCCCTCCACCCTCGTGGGCCCATCGTGGCTCCCCTGACGTACTTTTTCCACCTATATATACCCATATACCCTAAAACGATCAGGGAACAGAATAGATCTGGAGTTCCACTGCCGCAAGCCTCTGTAGCCACCAAAAACCTCTCGGGACCCTGTTCCAGCACCCTGCTGTAGGGGGAACCCTCACCGATGGCCATCTTCATCATCCCGGTGCTCTCCATGACGAGGAGGGAGTAGTTCACCCTCGGGGCTGAGGGTATGTACTACTAGCTATGTGTTTGATCTCTCTCTCTCTCTCTCCCTCTTGTTCTTGAGGTGATACGATCTTGATGTATCGCGAGCTTTGCTATTATAGTTGGATCTTATGTTGCTTCTCCCCCTCTACTCTCTTGTAATGGATTGAGTTATCCCTTTGAAGTAATCTTATCGGATTGAGTCTTTAATGACTTGAGAACACTTGATGTATGTCTTGTCGTGCGATTCTGTGGTGACAATGGGATATCACGTGATTCACTTGATGTATGTTTTGGTGAACAACTTGCGGGTTTCGCCCATGAACCTATGCATAGGGGTTGGCACACTAGTAGAAAACATGGCTTTGGTCCAGGCCGGGTCAGCCCATTAGTCCCGGTTCAGTACAGAACCGGGACCAATGTGGGCATTGGTCCCAGTTCGTGAGCCCAGGGGGCTGGCCGGGCCACGTGGGCCATTGGTCCCGGTTCATCTGGACCTTTTGGTCCCGGTTGGTGGGATGAACCGGGACTAATGGGCCTCGCTCCTGGCCCACCACCATTGGTCCCGGTTGGTGGCTTGAACCGGGACCAAAGGCTCACCTTTAGTCCTGGCTCATGTCACCAACCGGGACCAACGAGGTGCCTATATATACCCCTCGCTCGCAAGCAGAGCACCCCAGTGCTCTGTTTTTCTCTGGCCGAGGGGGAGAGGGCTTGGTGGTGCTCTAGCTCACCTCCTATGCACACAAGGTGTTCGATGGAATTCCCGAGCCACACTACTTAAGCTTTCTCCTCTCTAAGCTCGACCTCCAAGCTCCATTTTCCATAATATTTGTCTAGGTTTAGCGGTCCGTCACGCCCCGTCCCCGTCTTCACCGCCGTCGATCACCCGCGCCGAGCTCATCGCTGGCACCACCGTCGTGAGCCTCTTGTTCTTATCTTCTTTCTGAAAGGAAAAATATTCTTACTTTTATGTTTACATAGATACTTGTATTATTTTCTTACTTTTATTATTGCATCTTATATAGTGCGATGGTTTTGGTATCCGCCCCCGTCGGCCCTCGTCCTGTCTATGATTCGGATGTGGTATATATATTATCTTTATAACTATTGGTTCATTTATTGTTTATGAAAATTATGCCGACCAACGTGACATATATTTTATTTATGTAGGATGTATGTGAATCGGAAATGCCAATCGACCCTATTGTCGAGAGGTTAAATTTAGTTGAAGAAGAAACCAATTTGTTGAAGGAAAAAATAAAATAATTGAGGAGGAGAAGATGATATTGGAGTTGCATGTTGCGGATGTCGTCGATGATCACAAGATCAAGATGGATGCAATGCGCTTGAAGATTAGAAAGATTAGAAAATATGCCATTCATACCGAGGCTTGGTATCATTATGCCGTTGGATCAATTGTTACCTTGGTTACGATTATGGTCGCATTTGTTTTCGCATTGAAATGTTTTAAATAGTTTCAATGTATGGTTTAATTAATTAGATGCTCTGGAGAGCTATATGTTGTTAGATGAGAACTATGTATGCACTTTGGTTTTAATGTGATGATGAACTTCTATTAATTTGGACACTTAATTATATATAATGCTCACAGATGAACCGGCAATGGATGTACGGTGACAGACACACCCGCGAGTACATTAAGGGCGTGCATGAGTTTCTCGATGCGGCTGAGGCAAACAAGCAGAATGGTTTTATGTGTTATCCATGCACTGAATGTGGGAATACGAGGTCTTACTCTAACCGGAAAATCCTTCACTCCCACCTGCTTTACAAGGGTTTCATGCCACACTATAATGTTCGGACAAGGCACGGAGAAATAGGGGTTATGATGGAAGACGGCAAAGAAGAAGAGTACGATGACAACTATGTGCCCCCTGAATACGGTGATGCTGCAACGGGGGGAGCTGGTGAAGATCAAGAGGAACCAGACGATGTGCCCAATGATGCTGCAACGGGTGAAGCTGCTGAAGATCAAGAGGAACCAGACGATGTGCCCGATGATGATGATCTCCGCCGGGTGATTGTCGATGCAAGGACGCAATGCGAAAGTCAAAAGGTGAAGCTGAAGTTCGATCGCATGTTAGAGGATCACAAAAAAGGGTTATACCCCAATTGCGAAGATGGCAACACAAAGCTCGGTACCGTACTGGAATTGCTGCAGTGGAAGGCAGAGAATGCTGTGGCTGACAAAGGATTTGAGAAGCTATTGAAAATATTGAAGAAGAAGCTTCCAAAGGATAATGAATTGCCCGACAGTACATACGCAGCAAAGAAGGTCGTATGCCCTCTAGGATTGGAGGTGGAGAAGATACATGCATGCCCTAATGACTGCATCCTCTATCGCGGTGCATACAAGGATCTGAATGCATGCCCGGTATGCGGTGCGTTGCGGTATAAGATCAGACGAGATGACCCTGGTGATGTTGACGGCGAGCCCCCCAGGAAGAGGGTTCCTGCGAAGGTGATGTGGTATGCTCCTATAATACCACGGTTGAAACGTCTGTTCAGAAACGAAGAGCATGCCAAGTTGATGCGATGGCATAGTGAGAACCGAAAGAAAGATGGGAAGTTCACAGCACCCGCTGACGGGTCGCTCAGAGTAACCTTTCACGACAGACAAACAAAGGATACCATGCATGCACGCACTGTTTAGATGACACTGAAAGTATATACTTGGACAAATGCAGGGAGAATGTGTACCTGGGCCATCATCGATTTCTTCCGACCAACCATCAATGTCGAAAGAAAGGCAAGCATTTCAAAGGCGAGGCAGATCACCGGAAGAAGCCCGCCATGTGCACCGGTGATCATGTGCTTGCTATGGTCAATGATTTACACTACGTAATCTTTGGAAAGGGTCCCGGTGGACTAGCCGTTCCGAATGACGCTGAGGGACAGACACCCATGTGGAAGAAGAAATCTATATTTTGGGACCTACCCTACTGGAAAGACCTAAAGGTCCGCTCCTCAATCAACGTGATGCACGTGACGAAGAACCTTTGCGTGAACCTGCTAGGCTTCTTGGGCGTGTATGGGAAGACAAAAGATACACCTGAGGCACGGGAGGACCTGCAACATTTGCACGAAAAAGACGGCATGCCTCCGAAGCAGTATAAAGGTCCTGCCAGTTGCGCTCTTACGAAAGAAGAGAAAGAAATCTTCTTTGAATGCCTGCTCAGTATGAAGGTCACGACTGGCTTCTCGTCGAATATAAAGGGAATAATAAATATGCCAGAGAAAAATTTTCAGAACCTAAAGTCTCATGAGTGCCACGTGATTATGACGCAACTGCTTCCGGTTGCATTGAGGGGGCTTCTACCGAAAAACGTCCGATTAGCCATTGTGAAGCTATGTGCATTCCTCAATGCAATCTCTCAGAAGGTGATCGATCCAGAAATCGTACCAAGGCTAAGGAGTGATGTGGCGCAATGTCTTGTCAGTTTCGAGCTGGTGTTCCCACCATCCTTCTTCAATATCATGACGCACGTCCTAGTTCATCTAGTCGACGAGATTGTCATCATGGGGCCCGTATTTCTACACAATATGTTCCCCTTTGAGAGGTTCATGGGAGTCCTAAAGAAATATGTCCGTAACCGCGCTAGGCCAGAAGGAAGCATCTCCATGGGCCATCAAACAGAGGATGTTATCGGGTTTTGTGTTGACTTCATTCCTGGCCTTAAGAAGATAGGTATCCCTAAATCGCGGTATGAGGGGAGACTGACTGGAAAAAGGCACTCTTGGAAGAGACTCAATAATATGCAGGGACGGATATTCTTGGTCGCAAGCAAACTACATAGTTCTACAGAACTCTACCTTGGTGACCCCGTATGTCGATAAACACAAGAACAGTCTACGCTCCAAACACCCGGAGCAGTGCGACGACTGGATTACATGTGAACACATCAGGACTTTCAGCAGTTGGTTGGAAACATGTCTCAGAGGTGAAAACACTGTTTGTGATGAGTTGTACTTGTTTTCCAGGGGACCATCTTTAACTGTATTGACTTACAAAGGATATGAGATAAATGGGAATACATTTTACACGATCGCCCAAGATCAAAAGAGCACCAACCAAAACAGCGGTGTCCGCTTTGATGCAGCAACCGAGAGCGGAAAGGACACATATTATGGTTACATAGTGGACATATGGGAACTTGACTATGGACCTGATTTTAAGGTCCCTTTGTTTAAGTGCAAATGGGTCAATCTGTTAGGCGGCGGGGTACAGGTCGACCCACAGTGTCAATAAATAAAGCAACAGAAAGTTTATAATTTTGCTGACCTAGAAGCAAAAAGAACTAAAAAATAAAGCAAAAAACAAAAAAAAAATAATACAGAAAAAAACAAAAAAACTGGAAAAAAATAAAAATAGCAAGAATAAGTATTTTGTTGTAAGTAGAAACAAAATAAAATAAATAAAGCAACAAAGAAAATAAAAAAACAAAAAAAGTGTTGTCAAATTTGAAAACTAATGGCACTAACAGAAAGTTTATAATTTTGCTCCTCGCCCCTGGCCCATGACCATTAGTCCCGGTTTGTGCCACAAACCGGGACTAAAGGGTTGGTTCTCGTTGCGGGCAGAGTTTAGTCCCACCTCGCCAACCGAAGGGGGCTCACACCGGTTTATAAGCCCTGCCCTCTCTGCCTTGTTGAGCTCCTCTCTAAGTGAAAATAGATGCCCTAATAGAGAAAAGTTCAACCTAAATTCATAGAAATTTACTATGAATTTAGGTTGAATTTTCTCTATAAGCGCATCTATTCTCATTTTTTAGTAAGTTAATCACAAACTTGTGATTCAAACAATTTTCAAAGAATTCAAATTAAAAGCAAAAAGTTTATAATGGCACTAACAGAAAGTTTATAATTTTTCTAAAACTAAAAGCAAAAAGAATAAAAAAACAAAGCAAAAAACAAAAGAAAATAAATAATGCAGAAAACGAAACAAAAAAACTGGAAAAAATAGCAACAATAAGTATTTTGTTGTAAGTAGAAACAAAATAAAATAAATAAAGCAACAGAAAGTTTATAATTTTGCTGACCTAAAAGCAAAAAGAACTAAAAAATAAAGCAAAAAACAAAAGAAAATAAATAATACAGAAAACAAAACAAAAAACTGGAAAAATAAATAAAAATAGCAACAATAAGTATTTTGTTGTAAGTAGAAACAAAATAAAATAAATAAAGCAACAAAGAAAACAAAAAAACAAAAAAAGTGTTTTCAAATTTGAAAACTAATGGCACTAACAGAAAGTTTATAATTTTTCTAAAACTAAACGCAAAAAAAATTAAAAAATAAAGCAAAAAATAAAGGAAAATAAATAATGCAGAAAACAAAACGAAAAAACTGGAAAATAAATAAATATAGAAACAATAAGTATTTTGTTGTAAGTAGAAACAAAAAAACAAAAAACAAAAAAAGTGCCACCTACTGGGCACCCACGGCCTGAATACGACTAGAAACCCTACCATGGGCCAGGATTCAGGCCCGCGGGAGGCCTAGTAGGCCCACAGGCACACATTGCACGGTTAGGCCTGAAAGCCTGCTTTAGAGAGGAGCTCAAGAGGGAAGGCGCACCGCACCTTATAAACAGGTGCGGCTCCCTCTCAACTAGCGAGGTGGGACTAAACATTTGGGCGCGGGGCAGCACAAGGCCTTTGGTCCCGGTTGGTGGCACCAACCGGGACTAAAGGGGGCATTGGTGACGGTTGGTGCCA
>NC_041384.1:598046190-598119817 GCF_002162155.2 Triticum dicoccoides
TTTAGTCCCGGTTGGTGCCACCAACCGGGACCAAAGGCTGCCGCTTCCCGCCCTTTGGGCTGCTGAAAATTGGCCTTTGGTCCCGGTTGGTACGCACCAACCGGGACTAAAGGTGGCATTAGTCCCGGTTGGTTTCACGAACCGGGACCAATGCTCTTGCTATATATATAGCACTTAGCAGTTTTCGACCAAATCCATCCCTTTCTTCTCCGCCCGACGCCCGCTACTCTGCCTCGTCGCCGTTGCCGCCGAGCCGTTAGGCTGCTCCACCTCGTCGTCGTCACTGCCTCCAACGCCGTCAGGCTGGTCCACCTCACCGTCGTCGCTGCCTCCGACACCATCACGCTGCTCAACTTTGCCGTCGCCGCTGCCCCGACGCCGCCCGCCTCCTCACCGTCGTCCCCGCGCCCCGACGCCGCCCGCCGTGCTCCGCCACCCCTCTGTGAGCACCTGCCTCATGCCCCTGCCTTGCCTCGCTCCCGCGCCCCTGCCCTGCCCTGCCCCGCCAGCGCCACCGCTGCCGCCATGCCCCTCTGCCCCGCCGGCGCCACCACTTTGGTTATTAGTTTAATTTTTTTTCATATATATATATAATGTATGTGTATGTATGTGGCTATATGTTTTTGTTCACATGTTGCAATATGTTTTTTTTATTTTTATTAGTTTATTTTTTTGTTCATATGTGATGTATATGTGTATGTGGCTATAATGTATATGTGTATGTGATGTATGTGGCTAGAATTTGCTAAATATATATGTTAAAAATGTTTTTTTTGTTCATAGAAAGTTTTTTGTTCATATATATGAAGTTACAATTTTAGAAAAGTTTTATATATGCAAAAGTTACAATTTTAGAAAAAGAAGGATAGGAAAGAAGAAAATAAGAAGAGGAAAGAAAGAAGAAGAGGAGAGGAAAAGAAGAGGAGAAATAAATATGAAGAAGAAAAAAGAAGGAAAAGAAGAGGAGAAGAAGAAAGGAATAGTGGAGAGGAAGAGAAAATAGAATATTCTATTTTCTCTTCTTCTCCACTATTCCTTTCTTCTTCTCCTCTTTTATTTCTTCTTTTTTTCTTCGATCTTCTCCTCTAGCTATTCCTTTCTTCGAGGGTTCTATAGGGTCGAGGGATCGAGGGTCGAGGGTTCCAGGGTCGTCTAGGGGTCGAGGGTTCCAGGGTCGTCGAGGGTTCGAGGGGTCGAGGATCGCCGACGGGTCGAGAGAGGTTTCCTAGTGTCAAAGTATTGAAGAAATCCATGGCTTCATCATTAGCCGGAAGTAACCAGGGCATGACGAAGTCCTCCAAAGTTATTTTGGAATGGTGTCCCGGATAGGATAATTTGCCTTTTTGTATGAATTTCAGCAAAGGCCTTCCAAATAGCAATATTTGGAAGGTTCTTGCTGAACTTTGTACCAAAAAGTGAATTATCTTATCTGGGACTCCGTTCCAAAATAACTTTGGAGAGCTTCGTACCATCATGCACCTGTTACTTTCGCCTAATGATGAAGACATGGGTTTGTTGAATCCTTTGACACTAGGCAACCTCCCGACCCCTTGGCGATCCTCTCGAACGTGAGAGGAAGAAGAGGATAAAAAAAGAAGAGGAAGAAGAAGAAAAAAGAGGAGAAGAAAGAATAGAGGAGTTCTTCTCCTCTTTTTCTTCTTCCTCTTTTTTTTTATCGGGAAAGAGGGTCATCGAGGGTCGCCGAACGGTAGAGGAAACCCTAAATACAAAGTATCGTCAATGTGAGATACATGTGGCCGTCGGTGTCGGACACTACATCCACGTCCCACAAGTGGCGCGGGCTTTGACGCCCACGTCACTTGTGGGACGTGGATGTAGTGTCCGACACCGACGGCCACATGTATCTCACACCCACGATACTTGCTATTTAGGGTTTCCTCTATCGCTCGGTGACCCTCGACGACCCTCGTTCCCGACAAAAAAGAGGAAGAAGAAGAAAAAAAGAGGAGAAGAAAGAATAGAGGTGTTCTTACTCCTCTATTCTTTATTCTCCTCTTAGAATAGAGGAGTTCTTACTCCTCTATTCTTTCTTCTCCTTTTTTTTCTTCTTCCTCTTCTTTTTTTATCCTTGAAGCGTTGTTAAGGCCACACCAAACCCTAGAGAAGCAGCGTCGAGGCCACCCCAAACCCTAGAGAAGCAGCGTCGAGGCCACTAATTAATATTAGTTCTATGTTTTTGCCACTAATGTATCCATCTGTCATGTTTGAATAATAATTTCCATGTTGTCAATATTTGTAGAAACTATGGACACCGACCGAGACGAAGTACAAGAAGAGTTGTTGGGGGACATAATCACACGAGGAAGTGATGCCATCTGCTCGTTGTTTCTCAATGACACCGATGGTCTGGAAGCATCTGGCTATGATTATGATGGCTCCGGTGACCTAATGCCGGTGCAAGAAGGAGACCATGAGGACGGCTCCGGTGACCCAATGCCGGTGCAATAAGGAGACCGTGATGACGTCTCCGGTGACCGAACCGAGTCCGGCCAGGTATATATATTAGTTAAGCTTCTGTTGCATTCATTGTTTTAGTATGTACACATATTAATTAAGTCTTTGTTCTTTTTTCTAGCCCTCCGGATCGAGCACAACTTCGGTAAAGAGACGAGGCCCAAAGAAAAAGTTGAGCTCAGATGAAAAGTTTGAGATCATAGCAATCACGCCCGACGGCCAACCGATTGAACCCCTCCGGACAAAGAGCGCATCATCATCCAGCAATGGTTTAAGCCGGCTACAGAAGACCCTGAGGTGTCTTATGTCAATGGTATGCAGAAAAATGATCTTTGGACTGAGCTGAAGTCAAATTTCACCCGACCGCGAGAGGATAATCCAGAGAAGCCAGTTAAAGAGCAATTAATCAAGTATTTTGCTCTTAAGAGGATGGCAGAACTATTCAGGAGGTGGAAGAAAGAGCTGAATAAGTTTGTCGAAAATAACGAGACACCAGAATTCAAGGGTAGATATGAGAAGATCAGAGATCACTGGCCCGCATTTGTGGCCCACAAGACATCGAAAAAGAGTAAGAAGATGTCGGCGACAAACAAGCAAAATGCTGCAAAGAAGAAGCATCACCATCACACGGGGTCAGGTGGCTACCTCGTAGCCCGGCCTAAGTGGGCCAAGACTGAGAATGATCTGGTTGATAAAGGGATTGAACCAGAGACAATTAACTGGCCAGACCATTGCCGGACTTGGTTCTTTGGGGCTGGCGGAACCTTGGACCCTGTAACAGGGAAGTGCATTTGGACGAACGATCAAATGGACATACCAGTCAGGAAGCTTCAGCACTATATCGAAGCAGCGCAGCAAGGGACATTCTTTCTAGACAGAGAGAACGACGAGCTCACAATGGCCCTCAGGAATCCTGAGCACCCTGGATGGACACGAGGCACGCCAGGCTCCATTCCGTGGAAGGTTGGGTTTCCGGACGCAGGCGGTTACAAATCCCATGAGAGGAGGAAAAAAGTGCAGCAGACCCAAATGCAGGCGCTGCAAGCAAGGGTACAAGCGATAGAGGAATGAGAAGCAAATCCCAGCAAACATACTGCCGAAGCTTCCCCCGAAGCTACCCCGCCATCTCAGTGGAGAAGCAGCGTGGCTTCCACCGAGCTGCTTCAGCCGGAGCATGCCTTGATGGCTCCTGCCAGCTATCCCGTGGATGCTATCACGAAGTCTCCAAATTGTCACCTTATGACGCAATGGATGAATTTGAAGGTCAAGGCGGCTGTTGGCTCTGTTTATCCTACTGAACCTGGCGCAACTTTTCACTGTCGGCCGATTCCAGAAGGATATGCTAGGGTGATGGTGGATGAAACAACGGAGGGATTTGAGGACCTCTAGCTTGACCACCCTACCGGTGAAGGGGAGACTAGGCTGGGGTCTGCTCTGAAGACTCCATGCCTATGGCAGAAGGAGCTCATCAACCTTCCAAACTGGACGCCTCCGATTCCTCCTCCTCCTCCGGCAAGTCAGGGCACTCTGCCTCCTCCACCGCCTCCTCCTCCGGTGAGTGACGATCAGGGCACTCGACCGGCTCCTTCTCCAGCGCGTGGCGGCACTCCACCTCCTTCTCCGCCTGCGCCGACGCACCCGAGCAGCCAGCCTCCTCCTTCTCCGCCTCGTCAGCAAGGGCAGAAGAGACCTGTCGCCGCTCCGGCTGCTCCGGCGCGTCGTAGTCCTTCTCCTCCGCCTCGTAAGCAAGTAAAGAAGACAACCACTCCATCTGCTCGGCCGGCGTCTAGCAGTACAGTCAGAGGCGGGAGGACATACAGACTCGGTCCTTCTTTGAAGACTCCAGAGAAGTTACCATACGAGAGGACCCCGGAGGAGAACGCCGAGATCGCACGAACCGAAGTGGATGACTGGTTTCAAGGGTTGAAAGCAAAGAGACATCCACTTCCGGAGGAGAAGGTAGATCCGGTGAAAGCGAAGCGCACTCTGGCTGCCCTGACAAAACCACCCAAGTCTCCGCCGAAAGGAATCTATGAGCGCATTATTGGAAAAGAATTTGCCGAAGCGGAGCGGTCGGGAAGTACTGTCAGTGATCAAAGGCTTAAAGAACGACGAGCTGGGAAACAAATTGCCCAGCTCGGCGAACAAGTGAAGCAATCGTGCCTCCCGCTCAAGGTGCCTAGCGACAAGGTCGCTAATGATCCGAGGATGGTGCCCGGTTATAGCAATCTTGCCGATTACCTGCCGACGATGTACATTATGAACCCATGGAGGTGCAGATTCAAAGATACGAGTATGGGAAGCCTCTCGTCAAAGATGAAAGATCTCTATCAACGATGATGCGAAGATTGCATGATTGGTACTTGAAAATCTGCAGAGACTCTGGGGGAGGAGTACTTTGTATGTGAAAGTTAAAAAGGAGCATGACCTCGTTGGAATTGAACTGTTGCCTGTTCCATTTGAGGAGTTCTTTCAGTTTTTTAATCAATTGGCCCTCGATAAGACAACGGTCGCCTGCTACTGTTTGTAAGTAGTACTACTTCTGTCATTAAGTCTCTCTTTATAGCTCAGCTCTTTCATTGCATGTATTTATAATCATCCTCACTATATTATGCAGATTGAAGATCGCCTAATTGAAGAAAAGACAAGTCGGTGATATTGGGTTCATTAACACATATCTCATAGATGCAACTCAGGTTAAATTTCATGTCGTAGCTACCGAGGCCAACTTGCTACGATCGTTGGTAATAAATGAAAACAAAGATATAATACTCTGTCCTTACAACTTCAAGTGAGTGTTACTATCTTGTGCGTATTCGGTTTCCCATATATATTAGTCAAGGTTATATTAATGTAATTGATGAGTTATGCATGCGTGTGCAGTTTCCACTATATTCTCCTAGAGATTAAGCTTGAGCAGGGACTAGTAACCGTCTTAGACTCAAGACGAAAAGAACCCCAGGACTATGCAGACATGACTCAAATACTCGAGAAGTAAGTTAAATCGATCATTATCCACCATATCAGCAACTTTGTTCATTTCCTGATATATCAAATAATTGTTTTCTTTGTCCGGCAGGGTTTGGAGAAAATTCACCAGAAAAGCTCCGGGACTGCCGAAGGAGCTGCAATTTAGACACCCGAAAGTAAGTACTATAGTAGCATGTTCCGTGCATCTACTAGTGATTCAAGTGCTAGTTTCATCAATACCATTTGGTATTCTTGCTTATCAGTTTGATTGACCTCTATTTCTTGTAAAGTGGTTGTGGCAGGAACAAGGGAATGATTTCTGTGGATACTACGTTTGCGAGTCCATCCACCACACGACCTGTGAGCGGGGCTACACTGACGAACAATATGAAGTATGTAAATAAAAACATTCACAATTTAATTTTATTACCATCATTTGTGTTGAGTTTCATTCATTCATATATATATATATATATGTATTGACCCCCTTCTTTAAATTAGATGTTCCGGAAGCGGGATGAACTCCTGGCACCAGCTCGCATGCGAGCAATTCAAGAGGAATTGGCGGCATTCTTTCTTGACCACATGATCGCTGAAGATAGAGAATACTATGTGGACCCTGAATCCGTATGATTATATTTGTAAGAGATAATTATTGTATATATGTAGCTGGTAGTGTCGGATAGATATACGAGAACTTGTTGTTCGACCAATCTCTCGGAGAAGGAGAGGTGGTCGATATCACTTCTCTCTGTATGCATATATGTTCATGACGATCTTCTGTTTCCTTCGTTTGCTTACTAGCTAGCTACACTACTAGGGAAAAGCCTGGCAGCAGCGCGGGTTTTGGGCCTATTAGCAGCGCGGGGGCCGACGCTACTAATAAGGCGCTACAGCTAACGTATAGCAGCAGCGCGGGTGCCACCTGCGCTACTACTACGTCCGTTAGTAGTAGCGTGGGTAAAACCCGCGCTACAACTAACCCGTGGAATTTTTTTTCGAATTTTTTGCTTGAATTTTCAAATTTATGAATTATTTTAACCTCTAATCTCTAATCACCCTCATCGCTGCTCAATTTAATCTCTAATCACCCCTCATCATTCCAAATCATCTAACTTCCTAGACGGTCACCCATCCTCTCACTACTCCAGCCTGAGCACGCTTAACTTCCGGGTTTTATTCTCCCTCGATTCCAAGTCCGCACTTGTTGTTTTCCCGACAATAGTAAGATGTCAATCCTATTAACCCTCGGGAGTTTAGCTTGAGCATGAAGTCACACATTTCGCTGTTTGAGTTTAAAACTATTGTTCTAAAAACAATAATTATTTAGTAACACTAATATGTCTTGAATAAGGAGTTTGACCACATTTTGACCAAAATTTCACCACAGTTTGACCAGATTTGACCAAAATTCCAAAAAGCTGAAATAATTATTTAGTAACACTAATATTCTTGAATAATTATTTAGTAACACTAATACTTCTTGAATAAGTAGTTTGACCACTGTTTGACCAGATTTGACCAAAATTAAAAAAACTGAAATTTGAGCATAACTTTTTTTCCTTTTAGAATTTGAGGATTCTAAAAATTTGCAAACAGGCCGTAGGCGGTCTCCATCGTATGCGGATTTTCGTGCTGAACATTTTGATATATTATACATTTTTTTCTGACATCGTATGCAAAAGTTATAGCCGTTTTACATTTTCCCTACACTTTTTGCAAAACGTGTCCAAATTTAAGTTTTTAAATTTTCCTAACTAGTAGATGTAGTAACATAACTACATCTCGAAGGATTTTAATTTTTGAAACATTTTGATATATTATACGTTTTTTCTAACATCATATGCAAAAGTTATAGCCGTTTCACATTTTCCCTACACTTTTTGCAAAACATGTCCAAATTTAAGTTTTTAAATTTTCCTAACTAGTAGATGTAGTAACATAACTACATCTCGAAGGATTTTAATTTTTGAAGTTTTTATCATTTTCTTTTGCTTTTTACAAAACCGAAAAGGCGATCCACAGGGGGGGTAGAGTTTCAAAATGGGACCTTTAGTAGTAGTGAGGGATTTTACCCCTCACTACTACTATGGCATGTCCCGGAGGGGCACGGTTGAGACCTCTTAGTAGTAGCGAGGGGTAAAAACTTAGTAGTAGCGCGGGTTTATAACCCTCGCTACTACTATGGCATGGCCCAGGGGCACGGTGGAGACCGCTTAGTAGTAGCGAGGGGTAAAAACTAGCGCTACTGCTATCAACTTAGTAGTAGCGAGGGTTAAAAACCCGCGCTACTACTATTGCATGTCCCGGGGGGCACGGTAGAGACCGCTTAGTAGTAGCGAGGGTAAAAAACCAGCACTACTGCTATCAACTTAGTACTAGCGAGGGTTAAAAACCCGCGCTACTGCTACTTAGCAGCAGCGCCTGATTTTAAAGCGCGCTGCTGGTAAGATTCTGTGTATAGGCTTTTCCCTAGTAGTGCTAGCGTGTCTAGTCCTTTCTATACGTATGTATAGTATGTAGCATCGACCAAGCACGGACATAAGAGAGGACACTTCTCTCTATTAATTATAGCTAGTTAACACAATATATGAAACATCTAAATTAACCCCCCAAAACCCCAAACCCCCCCCCTTTCAAAAAAACAAAAACCCCAGCCACAGAAATGCTGACGCGTGGATGCCTATTGGTCCCGGTTGGTGCCACCAACCGGGACCAAAGGGTCTCCTGCCTGGGCTCCACGCACAGGCCACGTTGTTCTGGATTGAACCGGGAATAAAGGGACAGGGCATTAGTACCGACCCTTTAGTCCCGGTTCCAAAACCAGGACAAAAGGCCCTTACGAACCGAGACAACAGGCCCTTTTTCTACCAGTGGCACACGTTTTCGTCTTGATTCTCCGGTAGAAACTTTTTGGCACTCTTTGAAGTACTTTGTGTTGGTTTGAATAGATGAATCTGAGATTGTGTGATGCATATCGTATAATCATACCCACGGATACTTGGGGTGACATTGGAGTATCTCGGTGACATTAGGGTTCTGGTTGATTGGTGTCTTAAGGTGTTATTCTAGTATGAACTCTAGGGCTGTTTGTGACACTGATAGGAATAGCCCAACGGATTGATTGGAAAGAATAACTTTGAGGTGGTTTCGTACCCTACCATAATCACTTCGTTTGTTCTCCGCTATTAGTGACTTTGGAGTGACTCTTTGTTGCATGTTGAGGGATAGTTATGTGATCCAATTATGTTATTATTATTGAGAGAACTTGCACTAGTGAAAGTATGAACCCTAGGCCTTGTTTCCTAGCATTGCAATACCGTTTACGCTCGCTTTTACCACTTGTTACCTTGCTGTTTTTATAATTTCAGATTACAAAAACCTATATCTACCATCCGTATTGCACTTGTATCACCATCTCTTCGCCGATCTAGTGCACCTATACAATTTACCATTGTATTGGGTGTGTTGGGGACACAAGAGACTCTTTGTTATTTGGTTGCAGGGTTGCTTGAGAAAGACCATCTTCATCCTACCACTACAGGAAACAGGTAATTTGCCGTCTGTGGATCACAGACGGCAAAGACCCAAATCCAGACGGCAAAGATTTTGCCGTCAGGAAGCAGACGGCAAACTCAGACGGCAAAGATTAGCCGGCAAAGAATACTTTGTCATCTTCCTTTTATCGAGATGACGGCAAATATTTTGCCGTCAGTCAATTCGGTTTTGCCGTCTGCCGCAAAAATAACAGACGGCAAAAAACGTGTTCTTTGCCGTCAGTCAAAACATGTGCTTTGCCGTCATCCAGACTAAAGTACAGACGGCAAAGATTGTTTTTCATTTTTTTAAAGTGACATCCTAGCAGAGCATCTCACCGGAACTAGGAACAAAAAACCAAAACAGGTTACAGAGAAGTTACAAGAGCTGTCCTAAAATTTACAGAGAAGTTACAATGGATTCAGCACGGCCTTGCTGTCTTGCAATCATCGTTGGTGGTTACAGAGAAGTTACAAGAGTTGTCCTAAAATTTACCCAAGGACCCCTAGAAACTAAAAATGAAAATCAATCAAGTCCTCCATGTCCTCCATCGCAGCAACATGTACTTCACCGCCGGCCTTCCTTCTTCTCGCCATGTGGTCGCTGGATCCTGGAGAGAGAGGGGGGGGCACTGTCGCGCGCCAGTGCAGCGTCGGGTGGCCGATGCCGGAGGGAGGAGACCGCCGCGCGCAGCAGGGAGGACGCCACTGCGCGCCCGAGGGACGAGGCCGCCGCGCGCCGGAGGGAGGAGGCCGCCGTGCGCCGAAGGGACGAGCCGCCGTGCGCCCGAGGGATGAGGCTGCCACGCGCCCGAGGGAGGAGGCCGCCGCGCGCCGGAGGGACGAGGCCGCCGCGTGCCGAAGGGACGAGGCCGCCGTGCGCCTGTGCTCGCCACCCGCGGGTCCTCCATTCTCGCTGCCCGCGCGGCTTGGGGCAGGCAGGAGTGACGGGGGCTGGGGCCGAAGGTAGGCAGGGGTGACGGGGGACGAGCCGAGGCCAGCGGCCGGTGGCGGCGACGGGGGACTCGCGCCGGGGGCCGGTGGGGGCGACGGGGGACTCGCTCCGGGGTCGGCAGGGGCGATGGGGTCGGGGACGGTGAGGCAGAGGCCGGGAGGCAGAGGTGTTGGGGCGTGGGGGAGAGAGACGTGGGAATAGTGGTGGGGCGTGGGGTGTCGGATGGATAAGGTGGAGAGTGGGCGTGGGACGTGGGGCTGGTGGGTTTTGCTTGGTGGGGATGTGCGGAGGAGATTTAGCCATGTCGGCGATCCGCGTGATCAATCCGTGGACTTGTGTTTTCTCTTTGCAATCTGTGGTTCTATTTACAGACTGCAAAGTAAGCACTTTGCCGTATGTTAATAAATTCACAGACGGCAAAGTTCTTTGCTGTCTGCGTTTTATATTAAAGACCGCAAAATGAGCTCTTTGCCATATATAATAAAAAAGGAAGACGGCAAAGCTCTTTACCGTCTGTATTTATTGTTACAGACGGCAAAGTTTACTCTTTGCCGTCTGTAATATAAAAGGCAGACGGCAAAGTCTATTTTGCCGTTACTTTTTCTTTGCCGTCTGTTGATGACGGCAAACCCTTTCTTTGACGTCTGCCCCGACGAAATGCTGGCGGCAAAGAAATTACTGACGGCAAATCTCCTGTTTCCCGTAGTGTACGCCTCCCACGGATTGATAAATCTTAGGTCATCAACTTGAGGGAAATTTGCTACTGTCCTACAAACCTCTGCACTTGGAGGCCCAACAACGTCTACAAGAACAAGGTTGCGTAGTAGACATCAAACCACCATCAGTCATTAAATATCTAGGGACTCCAAACCTCGGAAAAATTACTTCTTTAAGCATCTTAATAGAGGTGTTATGATCAACACTACTAGTTGGAATAGTTTCTACCCACTTAGTAACGTAATCAACAGCAACTAAAATATGTGTATACCCATTAGAGGAAGGAAACGGTCCTATATAATCAAACCCCCAAACATCGAATGGTTCAATAACTAGTGAATAATTCCTGGGCATTTCTTGGCGTCTACTAATATTACAAATTCTTTGATATTCATCACAAGATAAGACAAACTTACGGGCATCCTTGAAGAGAGTAGGCCAATAAAAACCAGATTGCAATACCTTATGCGCAATCCTATCTCCAGCGTGGTGTCCTCCATAAGCTTCGGAGTGATGATACGTCTCCAACGTATCTATAATTTATGAAGTATTCATGCTATTATATTATCCATCTTGGATGTTTTATGGGCTTTACTATGCACTTTTATATTATTTTTGGGACTAACCTATTGACCCAGAGCCCAGTGCCAGTTCTTGTTTTTTCCCTTGTTTCAGTGTTTCAAAGAAAAGGAATATCAAATGGAGTCGAAACGGAATGAAACCTTCTGGAGAAGTTATTTTTGGAAGGAAATCAACCTGATAGACTTGGAGTGCACGTCAGGAAAGAAACGAGGGAGCCACGAGGTAGGGGGGTGCACCCTCCACCCTCGTGGGCCCCTCGTGGCTCCCCTGACGTACTTCTTCCTCCTATATATACCCATATACCCTAAAATGATCGAAAAACAGAATAGATAGGGAGTTCCGCCGCCGCAAGCCTCTGTAGCCACCAAAAACCAATTGGGACCCTGTTCTGGCACCCTGCCGGAGGGGGGAACCCTCACCGGTGGCCATCTTCATCATCCCGGCGCTCTCCATGACGATGAGGGAGTAGTTCACCCTTGGGGCTGAGGGTATGTACCAGTAGCTATGTGTTTGATCTCTCTCTCTCTCATGTTCTTGAGGTGATACGATCTTGATGTATCCCGAGCTTTGCTATTATAGTTGGATCTTATGTTTCTTCTCCCCCTCTACTCTCTTGTAATGGATTGAGTTTTCCCCTTGAAGTAATCTTATCGGATTGAGACTTTAATGATTTGAGAACACTTGATGTATGTCTTGCCGTGCGTATCTTTGGTGACAATGGGATATCACGTGATCCACTTGATGTATGTTTTGGTGATCAACTTGCGAGTTTCGCCCATGAACTTATGCATAGGGGTTGGCACACATTTTGGTCTTGACTCTCCGGTAGAAACTTTGGGGCACTCTTTGAGGTTCTATGTGTGGGTTGAATAGATGAATCTGACATTGTGTCATGCATATCGTATAATCATACCCACGGATACTTGAGGTGACATTGGAGTATCTAGGTGACATTAGGGTTTTGGTTGATTTGTGTCTTAAGGTGTTATTCCAGAATGGACTCTAGGGTTGTTTGTGACACTTACAGGAATAGCCCAATGGATTGATTTGAAAGAATAACTTTGAGGTGGTTTCATACCCTACCATAATCTCTTTGTTTGCTCTCCGCTATTAGTGACTTTGGAGTGACTCTTTGTTGCAAGTTGAGGGATATTTATATGATCCAATTATGTTATTATTGTTGAGAGAACTTGCACTAGTGAAAGTATGAACCCTAGGCGTTGTTTCCTAGCATTGCAATACCGTTTACGCTCACTTTTATTGCTTGCTACCTTGCTGTTTTTATATTTTCAGATTACAAAAACCTATATCTACCATTCATATTGCACTTGTATCACCATCTCTTAGCCGAACTAGTGCACATATACAATTTACCATTGTATTGGGTGTGTTGCGGACACAAGAGACTCTTTGCTATTTGGTTGCAGGGTTGTTTGAGAGAGACCATCTTCAACCTACGCCTCCCACGGATTGATAAACCTTAGGTCATCCACTTGAGGGAAATTTGCTACTGTCCTACAAACCTCTGCACTTGGAGGCCCAACAACGTCTACAAGAAGAAGGTTGCGTAGTAGACATCTAGCTCTTTTCTGGCGCCGTTGCCGGGGAGGTGAGTTCTTGAAGGTATATCTTTAGATCTTGCAATCGAATATTTTAGTTTCTTGTTTTATCACTAGTTTAGTCTATAAAAGAAAACTATAAAAAATGGAATTGAGTTTACCTCATACGCTTCATCTTTTTAATATCTTTCGTGAGTATGATGGAAAGGAAAATTGTGCCAAGGTGTTAGAAGAAGAATGCATTAAAATGTTTGGCACTAAATCTTTGAATGATGAGCTTAATTACAATGTTGTTAGTATGAACTCCTTGAATATCCATGGTACTAATGATGATTGCACTAGTTGTGATGAAACTGTCTCCTATAAACATGTCAATTTTTGTGGAGTGCTTTGGGTTTGCAAGTACACACCAAATACAGAAGATAGATATTGCAAGAGGCATAAAATTGTGATGTAAATTGTTTCATGATCTAATCATGTCCAAAAATTGTGATGACTTGATTTCCCTTGCACATTATAATGAACTTAATTTGCTTATGGGCTACGAAGAAATGAAACGTATAACTAAGCATCTTCCAGAATGTTCCCGTTATAAACTTCTTGGCTTTGATCTAGAGGAAATTTATATGTATTGTGCGGTGAATTGCATTAAAAATCCTTATATTGCCAATTACATAATGAAAATAAAGCAAATAGAAGATGAAGAGAATACTAATGAAAGGGAAGAGACTTCCCAATATCCTCCTATTATTTCTTATGATGAATCAGGTAACGAGGACGATCCTTCTATTCAACCAATCTCATCAATACGGAGTTCCAAAAATAGGATTGAACCCACACATGATGTGGTGAAGAAGAAGAAAAGGAAAAGGAATAGAGGTAAAAAGATATCTCTCCCAAATAATGTTGCTCCTATCATTGTTGTGCCTCATGAAAATGAATCAAAAATAAATGTGGAAGATGATGCACTTGATGATGATCTCGTTATGCCTATTGCTTGTTGTGATGATTATGATTGGGAAGATAATGATACTCCTTATGATCTTGAAAATCTTTTTGGCACTTTCTTGGAAGAAAATAATAATTGCTATACTATTGGTGCTATCCATACTATTAATGATGAGATTGAGTATGCTTATGATATGAAAAGGCCCAAGCTTGGGGATGCTATGTTTGATGAAGATGATGTTTTTGAGAATATATTTGCTGAAATTAATGTTTGTCCCAAGCATGGGGATGCTACATTTAGTGAAGATGATATTTTTAGCCTCCCAAGTTTTGATATGCAAAGTTGTTATGATGATAGCATGCCTTCTACCTATGATGATTATATTGATGAAAGTGGGTTTGGAAGAGTGTCGACTTTAATTAGGAAGTAATGGTACCACTATTTTGGAGGATGTTGAATCTTATAATACTTATGAAAGTGGATTTGGAGAGGTCATGACTTTATTTAGTGATGTTTCCACTATCTTGGAAGAGGTTTCAATCGATTATGATGAGAGCAAAGTTGCTACTTATGATGATTATTGTGATGAAACTTATGCTATAAAAAGTAGTGATGATTATATTTATAAAACTTGTCATGATTATGATTACCCTTTTTCTGAACATTACTCTTTTAATGTGGAAACAATTTAGAGTATTCAAGTCTCTTATGATACTCCCACTATTCCGAATGAGAAGAATTTTGCTTATGTGGAGAGTAATAAAATTTCTATGCTAGTAGATCATGAAAAGAATGCTTTAGGTGCTGGTTATATTGTTGAATTCATTCATGATGCTACTGAAAACTATTATTATGGAGGAATATATGCTTGTAGGAATTGCAATAATATCAAGTTTCCTCTCTATGTGCTTAAAGTTTTGAAGTTATGCTTGTTTTGCCTTCCTATGCTAGTTGATTATTGTTCCCATAAGTTGTTTGCTCACAAAATCCCTATACATAGGAAGTGGGTTAGAGTTAAATGTGCTAGTCATATTCTTAATGATGCTCTCTTTATGTTTCAATTCCTATATTTTATGTGAGCATCATTGAAATCATCATGCCTAGCTAGGGGCATTAAATGTTAGCGCTTGTTGGGAGGCAACCCAATTTTATTTTAGTTTCTTGCTTTTTGGTTTTGTTTAGTAATAAAAAAATCCATCTAGCTTCTTTTTAGATGTGGTTTTGTGTTTTTATTAGTGTTTGTGCCAAGTAGAACCTTTGGGAAGACTTGGGTGAGGTCTTTATGATCATGCTGTAAAAAACAGAAACTTTAGTGCTCACAAGATTAGCTTCAACTTTTTTACTGGAGAGTGATATTTAGTTGATTCTTTTGGCAGATGATTACTAGACAAACTCCTAAGATACACCCATTTATTTTAGAATTTTTGCATTTCCAGAAGTATACGTTTGATACAGATTACTACAGACTGTTCTGTTTTTGACAGATTCTGTTTTCATTGTGTTGCTTGCTTATTTTGATGAATCTATGGCTAGTAAAATAGTTTATAAACCATAGAGAAGTTGGAATACAGTAGATTTAACACCAATATAAATAAAGAATGAGTTCATTATAGTACCTCGAAGTGGTGTTTTGTTTTCTTTCGCTAACGGAGCTCACGAGATTTTCTGTTAAGTTTTGTGTTGTGAAGTTTTCAAGTTTCGGGTAAAGATTCGATGGACTATGGAATAAGGAGTGGCAATGGCCTAAGCTTGGGTATGCCCAAGGAACCCCAAGTTAATATTCAAGGATAACAAAGAGCCTAAGCTTGGGGGATGCCCCGGAAGGCATCCCCTCTTTCGTCTACTTCCATCGGTAACTCTACTTGGAGCTATATTTTTATTCACCACATGATATGTGTTTTGCTTGGAGCGTCATTTTATTTTCTTTAGATTTGATTGCTGTTTGAATAAAATACCAAGATCTGAAAGTCTTAAATGTTAGAGAGTCTTCACATAGCTACATAATTATTTAACTACTCATTGATCTTCACTTATATCTTTTTGGAGTAGTTTGTCATTTACTCATGTGCTTCATTTATATCCTATGAGTAAATGGTTGAATGATTTGAATGTCATAAATCTGAAATTATATATGTTTCATATGCTTATCCCATGGGGAGTAATGACTTCACATATAAGAAGTAGAAGTGGTAAATTTATTGAAGGTTAGCAAAGTTTGTATTGGTCACTTGAACAATTCATGAAAGAATATTGAAGGAAGGGAGATTTCACATATATATATACTATCTTGGACATCTTCTATGATTGTGAGCCCCATTAATTATTTTCAAACCAGAGCAAATTAGTTGAAGTTGGACAAGGAAGACAACATAATGCGTTATGCTTGGGTATATTTGTATAGAAGTTATATTGTTATGGATCCTCTAACATTTGGTGCTTGCTATTTAGAATCCTTTGCTAGACAAAATATCTATACTAAGCGGGAATACTGCTTGTGCATCCAAATTCCTTGAACCAAGTTTCTTCCACGAGTGTCCACCATATCTACCTATATACGGTATTTACCTGCCGTTCCAAGTAAATTTGCATGTGCCAAACTCTAAACCTTCAAATAATAATCTGTTTTGTATGCCCAAATCGCTCATGTAGCGACTAGGGGCTAGCAGTATCTTCCATGCTAGGTGGGTTATTCTCACGATGAGTGTACTCCGCTCATCATTCACGAGAAAATGGCTGGTAACTGGGATGCCCAGTCCCATGATCAAAAGATCGAAATCAAATCAAAAATAATTGCAAACAAAACTCCCCCAGGTTTGATGTTAGTTGGAGGCACCCATTGTTTCGGGCAAGCCATGGATTGATGATTGTTGGTGGAGGGGGAGTAAAAATCTTTACATTTCTGTTTGGGAACCGCCTAATGTATGTAGTATGGAAGATATTGGGAACTCTTGGTCGTTATGTTGAGAATGAAAGCATACCTCTCAAAATTATTTTCATCTCTGTTTTTGCTTCGAGCTCTGGCACCTCTGCAAATCCCTGCTTCCCTCTGTGAAGGGCCTATCTTTTACTTTTATGCAAGAGTCAGTAGTATTCCTTCTCATTACAACCTACTCTTTAGTTGGCAAGCATCATGTGATGGAAAGATCTAGGCATATATGGCCATTCAAATGTATTTGAGCATGAATTATTACTGTTGACATTACCCTTGAGTTAAAAGGTTGGGAGGCGAAACATTAAGCCCCTATCTTTCTCTGTGTTCGATGAATACTATTTGTTCTAAAAATAAGCTTTGAGTGGTAGCAATCATGGAAGACTAAATGATAGTTGAGTATGTGAAGTTTGCTGAATCAGAGCTCTGACATAGACTCTTCCTGAAAATAAGATGAATTTTAATTGTTTGATGACTAATAACATGGTTTGTTAGTTTTCAAGAAGGTTTATGATCTATGCTTTAACATGTGAATAGTTTATTACTTGATCATGCAAAGTTTTATGATATGAGCTACTGTTATGACATATAATGATGCTAGAAAAGGTGATTGAAATTATCATTGATCAAACTTGTGCACCTGCTAGCATACACACTTCATAAATTCTTTCTTTTATCATTTACCTACTCGAGGACAAGCAAGAATTAAGCTTGGGGATGCTGATACATCTCCAACGTATCTATAATTTATGAAGTATTCATGCTATTATATTATCCATCTTGGATGTTTTATGGGCTTCACTATGCACTTTTATAATATTTTTGGGACTAACCTATTGACCCAGAGCCCAGTGCCAGTTCCTGTTTTTCCCTTGTTTCAGTGTTTCGAAGAAAAGGAATATCAAACGGAGTCGAAACAGAATGAAACCTTCTGGAGAAGTTATTTTTGGAAGGAAAGCAACCTGATAGACTTGGAGTGCACGTCAGGAAAGAAACAAGGGAGCCACGAGGTAGGGGGGGCGCCCACCCCCCTAGGGCGCGCCCTCCACCCTCGTGGGCCCCTCGTGGCTCCCCCGATGTACTTCTTCCTCCTATATATACCAATATACCCTAAAACGATCGAAAAATAGAATAGATCGGGAGTTCCGCCGCCGCAAGCCTTTGTAGCCACCAAGAACCAATTGGGACCCTGTTCTGGCACCCTGTCGGAGGGGGGAACCCTCACCGGTGGCCATCTTCATCATCCTGGCGCTCTCTATGACGAGGAGGGAGTAGTTCACCCTCGGGGCTGAGGGTATGTACCAGTAGCTATGTGTTTGATCTCTCTCTCTCTCTCTCTCTTTCTCTCTCCCTCTCTCGTGTTCTTGAGGTGATACGATCTTGAAGTATCGCGAGCTTTGCTATTATAGTTGGATCTTATGTTTCTTCTCCCCCTCTAATCTCTTGTGATGGATTGAATTTTCCCCTTGAAGTAATCTTATCGGATTGAGTCTTTAATGATTTGAGAACACTTGATGTATGTCTTGCCGTGCGTATCTATGGTGACAATGGGATATCACGTGATCCACTTGATGTATGTTTTGGTGCTCAACTTGCGAGTTCCGCCCATGAACTTATGCATAGGGGTTGGCACACGTTTTTGTCTTAACTCTCTGGTAGAAACTTTGGGGCACTCTTTGAGGTTCTATGTGTTGGTTGAATAGATGAATCTGAGATTGTGTAATGCATATCGTATAATCATACCCACGGATACTTGAAGTGACATTGGAGTATCTAGGTGACATTAGAGTTTTGGTTGATTTGTGTCTTAAGGTGTTATTCTAGTACGAACTCTAGGGCTGTTTGTGACACTTATAGGAATAGCCCAACGGATTGATTGGAAAGAATAACTTTGAGGTGGTTTCGTACCCTACCATAATCACTTCGTTTGTTCTCCGCTATTAATGACTTTGGAGTGACTCTTTGTTGCAAGTTGAGGGATATTTATATGATCCAATTATGTTATTATTGTTGAGAGAACTTGCACTAGTGAAAGTATGAACCCTAGGCCTTATTTCCTAGCATTGCAATACTGTTTACGCTCACTTTTATCTCTTGCTACCTTGTTGTTTTAATATTTTCAGATTACAAAAAACTATATCTACCATCCATATTGCACTTGTATCACCATCTCTTAGCCGAACTAGTGCACCTATACAATTTACCATTGTATTGGGTGTGTTGGGGACACAAGAGACTCTTTGCTATTTGGTTGCAGGGTTGTTTGAGAGAGACCATCTTCAACCTACGCATCCCACGGATTGATAAACCTTAGGTCATCCACTTGAGGGAAATTTGCTACTGTCCTACAAACCTCTGCATTTGGAGGCCCAACAACGTCTACAAGAAGAAGGTTGCGTAGTAGACACCAAGTGACATTTGCATAGGATCTGTTCCTGTTCATGCTCAGGTATACAAAGTCTAATAACACCATCTACTCCTTCTTTATAAAGGTGTTGGTCATCCCAGAAGTAATTTCTTAAATCATAGAAAAACTTTTTCTTTTGCTGGTATGTAAAACTAGGTGGTATAAATTTAGCAACAATATAATTAGCATAATCAACATACCATGGAGCAGTGCGAGAAGCATTTATCATAGCCAATTGTTCATCAGGAAAGCTATCATCAATAGGTAGTGGGTCATCAAGAACATTCTCTAACCTAGACAAGTTGTCTGCAAAGGGGTTCTCAGCTCCCTTTCTATCAATAATATGCAAATCAAATTCTTGTAGCAAGAGAATCCATCTAATAAGTCTAGGTTTAGCATCTTTCTTTTCCATAAGGTATTTTATAGCAGCATGATCAATGTGAACAGTTACTTTAGAATCAGCAATATAAGGTCGGAACTTATCACAAGCAAATACAACTGCGAAAAATTCCTTTTCAGTAGTAGCATAATTTCTCTGGGCACTGTCTAGAGTTTTACTAGCATATTGGATAACATTTAATTTCTTATCAAATCTTTGTCCTAGGAAAGCACCTACTGCATAATCACTAGCATCACACATAATTTCAACAGGTAAATTCCTATCAGGTGGCTGAACAATAGGTGCAGAAATCAATGCTTTCTTAAATATTTCAAATGCTTCTACACAATCATCATCAAAGACATACGTCTATAATGAACCTCCTATAAAAACTTGCATGACCAAGGAAACTTCTTATACCTTTAATGTCCTTGGGACACGGCATCTTTTCAATAGCATCAACTTTAGCTTTGTCTACTTCAATATGTCTTTCAGAAATTTGATGTCCCAAGACAATACCTTCATTAACCATAAAGTGGCACCTTCTCCCAATTCAAGACAAGATTAGTTTCTTCACATCTCTGCAAAACTCGATCAAGGTTGCTCAAGCAATCATCAAAAGAAGTTCCATATACGGAGATATCATCCATGAAAACCTCAACAATCTTTTCACAAAAATCAGAGAATATAGCCATCATTCATCTTTGAAAGGTAGCAGGTGCATTAAATAAAACCAAAAGGCATACGTCTATAAGCAAAGGTACCTAAAGGACAAGTAAAAGTGGTCATTTCTTTATCCTCTTTTGACTCAGGTATTTGAGAGAAACCAGAATAACCATCTAGAAAGCAAAAATGTGTATGTTTTGATAGTCTTTCTAGCATTTGATCAATAAAAGGTAAATGGTAATGATCCTTTTTAGTAGCTTTATTCAGTTTACGGAAATCGATTACCATTCTATAACCTGTAACAATTCTTTGTGGGATCAATTCATCTTTATCATTAGGAACAACAGTAATACCTCCCTTCTTAGGGACACAATGGACAGGTCTTACCCACTGACTATCAGCAACGGCATAAATTATACCTGCATCCAGAAGCTTTAGTATTTCTTTCCTTACCACTTCTTTCATCTTAGGATTTAACCGTCGTTGGTGATCAACATCTGGTTTAGCATCTTTCTCCAATTTTATTTTGTGCTGGCATAGAGTGGGACTAATGCCCTTATGATCATCAAGAGTATATCCAATAGCAGCACGGTGCTTCTTCAGAGTATTCAATAATTTATTTTCTTCATGCTTTGAAAGGTTGGCACTAATAATAACAGGATATATCTTCTTTTCATCAAGATAAGCATATTTAAGAGTATCGGGTAATGGTTTAAGCTCAAACACGGGATCACCCTTGGGTGGAGGGGGATCCCCTAGTATTTCAACAGGAAAGTTGTGTTAGAAATAGGTCCCTGTTTAAAGAATACTTCATCTATTTCCCTTCTTTCATTCATAAACATTTCATTTTCATGGTTTAGCAGATATTGTTCTAAAGGATCATTAGGAGGAACGGCAATAGAAGCAAGACCAATAATTTCATCTTTACTAGGCAATCCCTCGTCACGGGGTTGTCTATGAAATTTAGCAAAATTAAACTCATGAGACATATCACCCAAACCAATAGTAACAACATCCATTTCGCAGTCTATCCTAGCATTAACAGTATTCAAGAAGGGTCTACCAAATATGATGGGACAAAAGCTATCTTGTTGGGAACCAAGAACAAGAAAATCAGCAGGATATTTAACTTTCCCACATAAGACTTCAACATCTCTGTTGACACATGAACACGTCACGTGTACCCTCGACGCCGGGGGTGATGCACCGCAGCTCACGTCGAAGGAGACCCGACCAACAGCACGATATGCAAGACAGTCTACGGGCACTTTTGCATACCCGAAACCCCACACCCCCGGGAGGGACCCCGGAGGCTATGGGCTGCCCTAGGTCGATTCGCTCGCCCCTAGAGCCTCGGGATTCGCAGCTCTCAAACACGAAGAATAGCGAAGAACGAGAGAGAAAAACGGTTGAGAGATAAAACGTAGATGAAAAAGTAGTATATTGATTTGTTCGATTGTGTTGTTCAATCGGCCGTCACCCCCAACATATATAAGAGGCGGCTGGACTTCCCGTACAAGCAAAGAATTCATCTAGGCTTTCCTTACAAGAAAATTACATTAATTCCCGACCTAGAGTCCTAGTTCTGGTCCCACTTGGATTCAACCCGAATCTGATCCAATCTTCTGTCTTGCTCCTTCCGCGGGCCGTGGAATCTGCATATGACTTCTGCTGGAGACGGTTCAAATATCAATTTTGTACGCTTTGACAAGGACAACAATCCATATGTTGATCACTTTTCCAAATAAGGCCATCTTGAATACTCCACGGGGTCATCTTTAATTTCGAGTCGGACTCGGTCATGTAGCTGACTGGACCGTCCGACTTGTAGCGTCTCTGCAGGTCGTATACTACGTCGGATGATGATGACTCCAAAAGTAAAGTTGACCGTTTCGACGTTACGAATAACTTTCATGTTGAACACTTCTTCATACGAGTCCATCTAGACAATCATTTGAGCCAATCTTCAGCTTCTGGTCGGATTGGCCTTGACAGTTTCCACCCCAGCAAGCTTTTTCCCGGCAAGCTTTTCAGCCCCGGCAAGGTCTTCGCCTGGCAAGCCTTCCCCCCGGCAAGCTTTCCTCCCCGGCAAGGTTTTTTCCCGGCAAGCCTTTCACCCGGCAAGCTTTTTGCCCGGCAATCTTTCCAAAACGGTTAAAACTGGCTGCATCTTATGGGTTTTTTTGTGGTAGTAAATGACCACGGATGAAAATGCGCCCAAAAGAACTTTTACTTGTTTCGACGAGACGAAAAACTTTCATGTTGAACGTTTTTCGATTTGAGGCCATCTTGAAGAGCCAATTGTTCACGCATTGCATCAGACAACCATCAGACATGTGTCTGATGGGGCGCGTCATATTTTGCCTCTTGACAGGGCTGCACTCAGATAGCTCTAACTTTTGCATATGAACTCAGATCGAGACGATTTTTATATGAAAATCAATCGATTTGAAGAGACGAAGAGGACTCCTGTTGGATAGTTTTCCATCTGAGATTGTCTTGGAAGCATAATCGACCAAAAAGCACTCAGGACACCTAAACATGACAATCCCAGTGTAGTTTTGGTCTTTGATAAGATGCCGAATGATTATGGCCCAATCATCAAAGTTGTCCCACTCAGCAATGTGAAGTTTCTCATGTAAAATACCTTGTTACTTGAGGCCATCTCTATTGCATTTTGCATTGTGCCAAAATCAGGTGTCAACATCTGGCCTGTCCAGACCGTATTAAGTGTAACTTTTGCATATGAACTCCAATTGAGATGATTTATATATCAAAATTGATTGCCTCGACGAGATGAAAACAATTCCTTAAGAGTGATCCTTCATCCGATGTCATCTTGAAGACGTGATTGGCCAAAAACCACTCGGAACATTGAATTATGCCACTCGGAGTATAGTTTTGGTCCATAAGATAAGGTCGAATGAATAACCGAAACATCAAAGTTGTTCCACTCGGCGATGTGAATCTTTTTATGCTTAAAACCTGTTCACTTGAGACTATCTTCATTGCAATCTGTATCTTGCCAAAATCAGGTGTCAACACATGCCCCCCTGTTTTCTGGCAGAGCTTGCGTGCCAGAAAATACCTTGCCTAGGGCAATGTTTAAGCACGAAGTCAACACTCCATCGGCTGTGCATGTTGAGTATGATAATTTTAATCATCCATATGCTCATGTTTGTTGCTTCTTCAGCAGAGCCTCTTGGATAATAGTTGTCTGAAAACAACAATTGGATGTCACAAAAGCTTCCACGTAAGTTTCTTATGTCAATTCGGACCTTGCATTTGTCCAGGCATTCCTTGGGAATATTAGAACCCTTCAACGAAGACGGTTGCCGAACGATTATGACCATGCACCTCAAAGAATACTGTCAACTGTTCGGCGACTCAACTCGTTTTCAAAGTACACCATCAAGCCTGCGCCAAACAACGCCTGTCTCCTGACTTGAATCCTGCAAATAAATAACATTTGGAGTCGGGGCTCTTTTATGCACCAGACCCTTGATTGTTTGTCGACTCAATAATTAAGTTGGCCACGCCAGTATTGGCAAACACTGAGCATCGGCTATAGGAGTAGGAAATCGACCATGGTGAACACTGTTAGCCAGATGTTAGGTTTTGCCAACACAATGAATTATGAGGGCGATATGCAAATATCGGCCATGCGTTCTTATCTCAAAAGTGCTCGGGAGTCCGTCCACCAAAGTGTGAATAGCCGAAATAAGTCAGATGTTTCGGCTGAGGATAAATTCCATAGCGTTTATTTTGATGGTACTATTGAAGAATATGGATGAGACGCCTCCTGGAGTCTCCTATATGAAAATTGTCGTCCTTGCCTACGGGCTTTACACTTGTACTCCCTTATTTTCTGCTGGCTTCGCAACAGGAGATGTGACTCGAGGATTTCCCTTAGGAACCCAGGCCATGTTCCTCTTCTCTAGCTCTTTGGCCCTAAGCCATTTTAGATTCTTCTGTTGCGAATATGGTAAGCCGAGTGGGCGTCTCGGCTGGGACTTTGGTTTATGCACTGGCAAAGTCTTCCTGACTTTGGGCATCTCTGGCTTGGCCTGTCCAAACTTGACTATTGGATCCTTGAAATTTAATTGCTTCACTTTCTTGTCCTTGGCAGCCAACGTAGGCTCGGCTGGCTTTTTGTCATTTGGAGTCGGATCTGAAATAGCACTCTTGCGGCCATGCTTTTCTTTCTTCACTTTTTAACACTTGTTGTAATAGAAGGTCGGACATCATTTCTATTTTGACTGCTCCTCTTGGGAACCCATGCCATGTTCTTCTTTCTCAACTCATGTGCACTAAGTCTTTGTAATTCCTTCTCTTGTCAATGTGCTAAGCTGAGTGGGCACCTCGGCTGTGATTCTGTTTCAACCAATGCCAACTCTTTTTTGGCCTTGTGCACTCTCAACTTCTTCCCTTCAGATTTGGCACTTGATTGACTTGCCTCGTTGCCTTTTGTAGCCAATGTCAATACTTTAACTGGCTCTTTGTTATTTGAGAACAAATCTGAAGTAGCACACTTACAACCATCTTTCTTGACCTGGTACACTTGCTTGACCACCTCTTTCTTGTTCCTTGAGCTCCAGACCGATTCCTTATGATTGAAACGGTCATTGACATGTGATTGTTCATCAAATGTTGATCTTTTTGGAGCTGCATAATGTTGGCGAGATGATCTAAAATAAGATGGATAATTTTCCCTTGTATCATACCTGCCCCATGATGGATATGGATTTACATGAGCGTAGGGAGGCATCCACGACATTGGCATTGGCGGCCCAAAAGCAGGATTTGAAGTTTGCTTGCTCAACCTCTTCCTTGGCCAATCCAAGTCATCAAATTTATGCCTTAGGGGTGACTTTGATGCTTTTGCTTCACTCGGCCGATAAGCACTCTTTGCCTCACTTATCTTTTGGTACTTTTCTAATAACTGCGTGAAAGTGACTTTCAGCTTTTTGCTTTTGTGCTTACCATGGCATTTGCTTTCTTTGGTTGTGCGTGCACGGGTATTTGAATTCTCTTGTTGCCCCCCATTGCTAGATGTTACCATTGTAGCTTTGATGGAATTTCCGTCTTCAAGATTGTTCTTGATGCACTTTTTAACAATATCCTTGCTCGAAGACTTGACCCCATCATCATTGACGTGTACATGTCCACTTTTAGATAAATCAGCTGAAGATAGCCGAGTCAACATTTGATGGCCGTCAAAATGATCCGACTATCCAAATGATCGTGCCTCAACAAACTCCAATCGTCCTATCTTGTCCGATTGCTTGACATGATGGATCATGTTGCAATCTTTGACATTTTTCTTGAATGAACATCGCGTTGGCTCTTGTCTTGACGGCTCGACATCATGATCAATTATAATAATAGGATTAGTCAGCGATGTACCGATGATGTGATCCACTATGACTGCACTGGACGTACACTCCTGGTCCATTAACCGATATTGTGATACCAACTTCGATACAAAACAACCGAGCGGTGTCAGTTTAACATCATCCGACTCGCCTATGCATTGATTTTCGTCCTCATTTCCCGATGCTCTTGAATCGACTATCCTGGAGAACTTTGAACCTGGCTTTATATTCCTTTGTGAAGTCGTTGGAACGAGAAGATGGTTGCACCACTGGAACAATACCTTGCTCCAATTCTGAATAATTCTCGAATGCCTCTTCCTTTTTTGGATCTCGTGCCTCATCACTCAGATTGCCTGAGTAGATTTCAGTCGGATTGCCCAAGTGGATTTCACTCAATGCTCTTTCTCAGTTGAACTTTGCCCAGGTGCATGCTCTGGTTCTTGATCTTTATCACTAGCCAAACTTTGTTTGGCCATATAACTTTTCTTTTGATGCTCATCAATTTCTTTGGCACGAAACTCATAGGGTAGCATGTAAGATCCCTCACATCCAGAAAAGTCTAACACGGCCAATTTGTTGCATTTACCGTTCCTTTTCTCGACGAAACTGGCATCTTCTGTTTTGGTACACGCGACAATAATTGGCTTGATGCACTCGACTTTAGCCGGCGATGCACTCGTTTGGAACGATGCACTCGGCGGCCATGATGTACTTGGCTGGCACGATGCACTCCCTTGGCTCGATGTAATGCACTCGGCCTTAAATGTCTCGGTGCTCAATCGGGTTTCAGTTGAATCCACCATTTTCTTATGACTAAAGGAACTGTTCAACTTGGTTGTACACGACTTAGTCATATTTGACTCGATTTCAACCGAATCAACCGTATTAGCCGAGTGAACCCTTTGTTGCTGATTTGCATGCAAAGCTTTTTTTGGCTTGCCTCAACATCATAGGGGAACCATCATGATTGCTGAATGGAAGAAGGGACTTGACATATTCTTGCAAATATTCCTCTCCATGCCTCTTCTTGTGTATTTCATAAGCTTGTTGATATTTTGCTGGTAATTCCTCAAGAGTTGGCCTAGCAAAGCCATTGACGCTATTCCCTGTGAGCTCTGGCTTGTTCTTGTCCACTTGGGCCACATATTTTCCTTCAAACTCAGCTCTGCTTGGACCGGCTTGCCCCCCAATACTTTTAGGATCTTTCGGCAATGAATTGATGTTGCCGAAATTTTGCGCTTGTATAGGGGGTGTGTAACATGCTGCAATGATAGGTGAAGGCATGTGCATCGTCGTTGAATATTTTCTCTTGACAATTTGATTAATCGGCAACACTTCTTCTTCTTTCAAAACCCTAGCTCTTATTGCCTCATAATCAGGAACCAATCCCTTGTCATGTTGCTCAAGGCAAATAGCAGTAATCTTCTTATTTTGGGATAAATTTTTTAATGCAGCCAGAGCCACCTCATCTCCTGCAATATTAGGCACATACGCATCGATAGAATCTCCATTCACTCGGCCATGACCATGAAGGTGAGCCGAGTCATCAATATTTTTAGTTTCATATGCCACTGAACTATTAATCTGACGAGGTGTAGTATATGATGTTTGAGGATAACCGGCCAAATAGCTAACAGAAGCATGGCCAATTACCCCATTCATCGACATGTTTGGGGATGAACTCGCATATTGCGAGTCGGCTGCCGATGGATAAAACTTTGAGATGCCCTCCTGTACATGAGGTGTCCTATATTGATCACTCGAACAAATCGTGTTGTTCACCGGCATATTGAAAGATGTTGCCGATGCACGAAAGTTCAGATTCATAAGTTGCATGTCACGATTCTGTAAATTCCAAGTTTCTCCAACGGAATAACTAGTCGGCCTTTGCTCACTAGGGCTGGCCGACATCACATGTCCGTTGAAAGAACTAGCAACATCAACATAATGGCTATTTGCATCTACGCAAGGAGATTGATGATACATGTTACCGTTGTAGATTGCAGCCGCTTGATGACGCTCTCCTCGTAGCAAGAACAGGCTGGAGACTGTTCAAAGCTTCGTCCCCAGCGGAGTCACCAAAAAGTGTGTCGACACATGAACACGTCATGTGTACCCTCGACGCCGGGGGTGATGCACCACAGCTCACGTCGAAGGAGACCCGACCGACAGCGCGATATGCAAGACAGTCGACGGGCGCTTTTGCAGACCTGAAATCCCACACCCCTGGGAGGGACCCCGTCAGGGAGCGCGACAGCTATGGGCTGCCCTAGGTCGATTCGCTCACCCCTAGAGCCTCGGGATTCGCAGCTCTAAAACACGAAGAACAACGAAGAACGAGAGAGAAAAACGGTGGAGAGATAAAACGTAGATGAAAAGGTAGTATATTGATTTGTTCGATTGTGTTGTTCAATCGGCCGTCACCCCGAACATATATAAGAGGCGGCTGGACTTCCCGTATAAGCAAAGGATTCATCTAGGCTTTCCTTACAAGAAAATTACATCAATTCACGACCTAGAGTCCTAGTTCTGGTCCCACTTGGATTCAGCCCGAATCTGATCCAATCATCTGTCTTGCTCCTTGCACGGGCCATGGAATATGCATACGACTTCCGATGGAGACGGTTCAAATATCAATTTTGTACGCTTTGACAAGGCCAACAATCCGTATGTTGATCACTTTTCCATATAAGGCCATCTTGAATACTCCACGGGGTCATCTTTAATTTCGAGTCGGACTCGGTCATGTAGCTGACTGGACCGTCCGACTCTTGTAGCGTCTCTGCAGGTCGTATACTACGTCGGATGATGATGACTCCAAAAGGAAAGTTGACCGTCGACGTTACGAATAACTTTCATGTTGAACACTTCTTCATCCGAGTCTGTCTAGACAATCATTTGAGCCCATCTTCAGTTTCTGGTCGGATTGGCCTTGACAGTTTCCACCCGAGCAAGCTTTTTCCCGGCAAGCTTTTCAGCCCCAGCAAGGTCTTCGCCTGGCAAGCTTTTCCCCCGGCAAGCTTTCCTCCCTGACTAGGTTTTTGCCCGGCAAGCTTTTTGCCCGGCAATCTTTCCAAAACATTTAAAACTGGCTGCATCTTGTGGGGTTTTTTTGTGGTAGTAAATGACCTCGGATGAAAATGCGCCCAAAAGCACTTTTACTTGTTTCGACGAGACGAACAACTTTCATGTTGAAGGTTTTCCGATTTGAGGCCATCTTGAAGAGCCAATCATTCACGTATTGCATCAGACACCCATCAGACATGTGTCTGATTGGGCGCGTCATATTTTGCCTCTTGACAGGGCTGCACTCAGATAGCTCTAACTTTTGCATACGAACTTGGATTGAGACGATTTTTATATGAAAATCAATCGATTCGAAGAGACGAAGACGATCCGTGTTGGATGGTTTTCCATATGAGATTGTCTTGGAAGCATAATCAACCAAAAAGCACTCAGGACACCTAAACATGACAATCCCAGTGTAGTTTTGGTCTTTGATAAGATGCCGAATGATTATGGCCCAATCATCAAAGTTGTCCCACTCGGAAATGCGAAGTTTCTCATGTAAAATACCTTGTCACTTGAGGCCATCTCTATTGCATTTTGCATTGTGCCAAAATCAGGTGTCAACATCTGGCCTGTCCAGACCGTATTAACTGTAACTTTTGCATATGAACTCCGATTGAGATGATTCATATATCAAAATTGATTGCCTCGACGAGATGAAAACAATTCCATAAGAGTGCTCCTTCATCCGATGTCATCTTGAAGACGTGATTGGCCAAAAACTACTCGGAACATTGAATTATGCCACTCGGAGTATAGTTTCGGTCCGTAAGATAAGGTCGAATGAATATAACCGAAACATCAAAGTTGTTCCACTCAGCGATGTGAATATTTTTGTGCTGAAAACCTGTTCACTCGAGACCATATTCATTGCAATCTATATCTTGCCAAAATCAGGTGTCAACAATCTCTAACAATCCCAACTGGTGAAATAGTATCTCTATTGGCAAGCTTAATTGTAACATCAATTTCCTCTATCTCAGCAGATGCAACATCATGCATAATTTCTATCACATAGGCCATGATAACAATGATCTCCTATTTTTAACAGAAATAACAGGCATGCCTACAACAGGTCTATGTTTATTTTTAGTATCAAGCCTAGCAATTCTATCAGTTTCCTCACAGAAGTAAATAACATGCCCATCAATATTATCAGCCATAAGTCTTTAACCATAGCAATACTAGGTTCAACTTTAATTTGCTCACAGGGTTTGGGTTTCTTAATGTTACTTTTGTTGACTATAGTTGAAGCTTTAGCATGATCCTTTATTCTAACAGGGAAAGGTGTTTTCTCAATATAAGCAGTAGGAACAATAGGATCATTATAAGCGATAGTCTTTTCTTCAACTTTAATAGGTGCAACTACTTTTACTTCAGTGGGAGGATTATATTTAAACCACATCTCCTTTGGGAGATTGTCACATCCTAGCTAGTCATGCATTAGAGTGTTGCATCATGTCTACCTTTCATCAGAAACTTGAATTGGGGAGGACAGAATCCCCAGCACCCCCTCTCAAAATCAACTAAGGTTTACTAAAAATATTTTCAATGAACCTGAAATGCCCTTCTAAAAAGTTCACCCTCTTTGTCTTGGGTTAGAACCTTTGGCAAAATTGGTGCACTATTTTCTAGGTCAACAGAAGGTCATTGGATTGAATATTATGTAATTAGCATTTGGGCATTTAAATGCTAGTAAATATTTCAAATGCTCAAAAAATTCTGGAAATAAGTGTGGGCTGTTGGAGATATTCTAAACAGAGCCTCTGATTATTTTCAGTATTTTTAGAAGTGCCTAACTAGTTTTAATAAAGTCACAAACTTATGAAAAAATAGAAAACAGAAATTAAAAGAGAGGGAGAGAACTTACCTGGCCGCAGCCCACCTGGCCGGCCCAGCACTGTGCTGGCCCATACCAGCCAGCTGCTTGCTCTCGCTAGAGCAGGCACAAAGGTGACGCCAGCGAGCACGAGCTCGCCACGGCGCCACCTGCTTGCCACCCGCGCCCCTGGACACCTGGGCGAGCCCCACGTCGCCGCCCCGACCCCGTGGACACCTCACTCAATCCCCTTCCTCTCTCCCTCGCTCTCCCGCACCATGGCTGACGCTGCCGCGCCCGCGCCACCATAGTTCTCGCGTCCGCCGTCGTCCCCGTGCCGTGCCATCGTGTCCAGAAGCTCCGCTGCCCTCCTCTCCTTCAAGCAAGCCGAGCCCCGAGCGCTCGCATGCCCCGAAGCCTCTGCACCGACCTCGCCCGGCTCCGCC
This sequence comes from Triticum dicoccoides, assembly GCF_002162155.2. Lineage (NCBI taxonomy): Eukaryota > Viridiplantae > Streptophyta > Magnoliopsida > Poales > Poaceae > Triticum > Triticum dicoccoides. Next base: position 598,077,024 of record NC_041384.1, read on the forward strand.
ACCGCCAAAGATCCCGTTTGCCGTCACCGCCGCAACAGTTCGTCCCCGGATGCGCCGTCGGCTCCTACGTGACCGCTGTGAGCCCAGCTACCTCCTCCCCCTTCTCGTTCTTGCTCTCAAGCCCTGCATCGACTACATGAAGCTCACCCGCACGCGCCGCCGCGGAGCTCGTCGCCAACGTGACTCCGGCCACCCACCGGCCTCACCACCTTGTCCACTAGCTCTACCGCATCCCCACGAGTCCAACGCACCTCACCACGCGCCTCGCCGTGCCCCATAGCCTCGGGTTCTTCTTCACCCGACTCCGGCGACCGCCAAGCTCATCACCGGCGACGTTTCCGGCAACCCCGAGCCCAACCACCGCCACCAAACGCTGCGGCTTGCTCCCAGCTACGCGTAGATGCCCTCCACCGCTCATTTGGTCGCCGGAACGCGCTAATGCACTCTCACCGCCGAGTCTGGCCTCGCCGGCGGCTAAACGCCGGTGGGTTTGACCTTTGACTTTGACTGGGTGGGCCTAGGTTGACTTCCCCTGAGTCTATGACAAGTGGGGCCCCCTTCTGCTAATTAACCCAGATTAGTATTAACTAAATTTAGTTAGTTTAAATAACTGCTGACATGCAGGACCCACTGGTCAGGTTGACCTGGACGTCCCCTTTGACTACTGACGTCACCCTGATGCACTGATGACGCAATATCTAATTTCTGGATTTATTTTTATATAGAAAATTCCAGAAATTGTTGCAAACTTCAAAAATTCATAGAAATTAATTTGTAACTCCAAATGCAAAGATTTATATATGAATTTTGAACAGAAAAATTCAATCTATCCATTGGTAATGGTTTAATGCATGACAGAACAAGATAACCTTGCTGTTTAAGAAAAATAAGATAATGCAATAATATGGCTATGTTAAATGAACTAACATTTGAATCTTTGATTCAAATGGGTTCATTCCTTTCTGTTTCAGCTTGCATTAGGCCAAGACACATTCATATTGCCATCTCATAGCATGCATAATATTGTCATGTGTTGATTATGTTCGGTGTGTCTTTCGTGGTAGGTTCTGCCTCCGAGGATAACCCCGAATATCCGTCTGAAGGGCAGTACCCTACTACCACTACATTAGGCAAGCAACCCATTGATCATTCCGATACAAACCCATGTTCTCGCTTCTGCTCTTGTTTACTGCATTAAGACAACGCGATTCAAACTACTATGTGTTGCGGTCGTTGAACCCACTTCCTTTGCATGACCTGTCATTGCCTCAGTAACTAGATGAAACACACTAGCATGTGTAGGAGTTGACTGAGCCATATTTGTGTTTCCTACCATGCTATGCTTGCTATGCTTAGAGTTGTGTCAGGTCCGGCTCATCGCGATGATGACCTAGAGTGAAAGGTTGTGTCGGTAATGAGAGTGAAGTGTTGAACATGATTTGGTAAAGGTATCGATGAGAGGCCATGTAGGAGTACATGGTGGGTTGTTTTATTGAGGCCGTCCTTAAGAACTGAGATCTGTGTGTGTGATTTAAGATTCAGCTACTACCACGCATTGGGCCTGAAACCAATGTACCCTCTCGACTTATTAACCACTCTTGTCCTCTGTCCGGGAGTTGCAAAGTAGTTTCTGGTGTTTGTAGTATGCTGGGGGTCGCACGCAACATTGACCATAGGGGTGGGCAGTGTTGCGGTAGGCACGTGGCCCGGTGTACAAATTCGCCCGTTTGGTGTATCGGGAACCCTGCACACATCATTCGGGGCCGTTACTGGAAACCTCGGCCGGACTCCCTGCGAATGGAACCCGAGTAGGCGATAAACCTGGACTAGGGACTCGTGTGTTTAGTCAGGTCGTGGCCGACACCCTCGCTGGGCTTCCGCTTGAAGGTTGCCGAGTACACGTCGTGTAGCGGTGATAAGTGGTGAGAGCGTGTTTGAAGAAGTACACCCCTGCAGGGTATAAAACTATTCGAATAGCCGCGTCCGCGGTAAAGGACTACTTGGTCACCTATGTAGTTCATAGACAAGTAAATGGATACTACTAAAAGCCTCAAGATAAGTGTGAGTACCGCGGATGGCCCTCTCGTAGGTTGACGGGAGAGGATCCACAGTGGAGTATTGTGTTGGTGATTAGTGGACTCGTGTGCGACAAATGCTTTACAAGTGGTGTCTCGTAGGATAGTTTAGCCAAGAGTCAAAGCTGGCTTGCTGCAATAACTACACTACCTTCTTGAGAATGTGCATGTATAGTAGGATTCTGTTGTAAGACTTGCTGAGTACCTCCATACTCATGTTTCTTTAATTAATGTTTTTAGACGACAACACCACCCCCTCCGATGGGTTCTACGTAGACCTTGATGTCGACAAGTGACTAGCCACCCAGGTTGTGGTCCAAGCCTTGGAAGGGCCTCTATAGATAAATAGGCTTCCTCAAGCCTTTTTTCCTTTCTAGTGTCTGTACTCAGACTAAGTTTCTTCCGCATGTGCTTGTATGTTTGTATGACTTGAGTGTCGGATCATGTGACCCCTATCTGTATGAACATGTTATGTATGGCTCCTCGAAGCCTTTTAAATAAAGTATTTGAGTTGTAGAGTTTTGTTGTGATGCCATGTTGTATGTACTCATATCAGGCATATTGTGTGTATGATTGAAATGCTTTGTATGAGTGGGATCCGACAATCTAGTTGTTTATCCTTGGCAGCCTCTCATATGGGGAAATGTAGTCTAGTGCTTCCCGAGCGATAGTAGTTCGCTACAGCCCGGTTCACCGGAGTCCTGCTAGCCCAGCACTACTGCTCTAGACACTTGATTGGCCGGCATGTGCTTCACTTCGTTCCTGTGCCTGTCCCTTCGGGGAAATGTCACGCGGTGACATCCAGAGTCCTGCCTAGCCTGCTATAGCCCGGGTTACCGGAGTCCTGTTAGCCCAGTGCTACAACCCGGATTCACACATTGATGACCGACATGCTCGATGTGATTCATGTATGCCTGTCCCCATGGGTTAGTGCTGCTTTGGGTTCACAACTAGCCATGTCGGCCCGGGTTCTCTGTCATATGGATGCTAGCGACACTATCATATACGTGAGCTAAAAGGCGCAAACAGTCCCGGGCCATGGTAAGGCGACACCCGTGGGATTACCGTGCGTGAGGCCGCAAAGTGATATGAAGTGTTATCGGCTAGGTCGATGTGACTTGGAATCGGGGTCCTGACAGCATTGGCATCAGAGTCGGACTGCCTATAGGTTCGCTAAGCCAAACTGGTCGATGTCGAGTCTAGAAATGCTTTAGTTATATGTAGGGGAATTGATTGTGGGAGGGACGTAAGGCTCTTTTTACCCCTTTACCTTATGCCCTCTGATCTGTGTCATTCTCTTCTCATTCTACGTGGGTTAAGGACTAGGCTCTCTTCTCTCTATCAGGTTCACGTGTTACTAATCCATAGTAACCTATAGGATTGTTGGTTACCAGCCTCAGTTCAGTTTCTACCACTTCAGTATGTTATCAATTGAACCAGAACCTTGATATGATGTTGTTGAGTGGTTTTGCAATCTGTTGTGAATGTCTCAAATCTGTTCCTGAGCATTTACAGCTGTTATGCTGTCCGATTTTCCCTAGAAATTCTAATGTCTTTGCATTGTAGTTATGCTTTGAGATGGCCACTCGTGCTCAAAACCAAGTGGTTCGCCTGACCCGGTGCTTCGATGTGCCCGGTCATACAGCTATGTTAGTCCGGGTAATGATCGAGGCGGGTTAACGTTGGTATCCCGAATACACTGTCGAAGAGCAATTCCGAGACTTTAATCAAAGCCAATATTTCTGCACTGTCAGGATATTTCCTTCTTATCCTGGATCTACCGAGCCCCTTCACTGTTCCTATGTACTCGGGGTTACTATTGAGATGGCTATGCAGGATGCTGCCTATTCTATGATGACCATCATGCGAGTCAGGACTGGCCTGCTTCGGAACACCGACTTCCGTTATATGCCAGCTTCACTTCGGGGAGCGCAAGGGTATCTCCAGGCTATCTATGCTGACTCCACACATGAGGACTCACTAACTCGCACCACTGCCGAGATGCTCGAGGATAAGGACCGAGAGAATCGGGCCTTGAGACTGGGGCTTTCAACACCCGTGCTGATCATTGGGCCACTTTGACTCGGTTTGCACCGACTGTGCAAGCTGGATGTATGGATACGAGGGATCTGTATCCTGTGCGATCTGCTCTGCCATACATGATGGATTGGCGTGATGTGGGAGGCATCACCCCACCCCGAGGTCCCCGCAGGCCACCGTTTGGTGGTCCAAGACCTCATCCTGGCCTCTATGGTCCACAAGCTCCTCAGGACCGTCTGTTCTTGGATGATCACATTGAACTTCCAGGCTATGGTGGTGACTTCTATGAGGACTACTACGGAGCTCTCTGAGCTACTAGTAGTATCACTAGTATTGTATAGTTGTATTTCCACCGTCCTGCGTGACTTGTGGAATATGACTTGGTGTGTATCAATTCTGGAGGTGTAGAAAATAATGTATAGGATCTTGGAATGCCTCCGATGAGATGTAACGTCTTTCATCGTAGTTGTACTATAGCCTGGGCTTGTACAAAACTATGTATGGTGTGTATGACCGTTGGTATACATATGGCAGTTTCTATATTACCATGTCATACGGATGAACATCTATGCATTCCGTGTTATCCTTTACCTTCCGCACTTCCTTGCCAGGATTTTGCCATCCTTGTCTAAACCGTTGTCTTGTTTTCCTAGGATGCTCAACACCTGCAACAACCCTGCTGCCCCGAAGCAGGGTGAAGCCAGCGCAGCTAGGAATGAAAATCTGCCTCAACTGCCTTCTCTGGCCGAAGTTATGCTGGAGGCAGAACGAAACAAGCGTGAGACCAACCGCTTGCTCGAGTGGATTGAGCAGAATATTGCACGCCAGCCGAGGAACGATATGATGTCAATCAATGACTTTGTCAAGTTGTATCCACCAAAGTTTAATCATTCCGTCGAGCCTCTCAATGCGGATGACTGGCTTCATAGCATCACCCACAAGCTACGTTCTGCCAACGTAGCCGAAACTGATAAGTTTACCTTTGCTGCCTATCACCTCGAAGGCCCTTCTAGCCTTTGGTGCGAAAATTTTGAGGCTATGCGCCAGGTCGGCCAAATCACTACCTGGGCTGAATATAGTGCGGCTTTCCGTGAGCATCATATCCCGGAAGGTCTCATGGATCGTAAGAGGGAAGAGTTCTGCAATTTCACCCAGGGTAGACTAACTGTGGATGCATACAGTCGTGAGTTTGGAAATCTAGCACGTTATGCTCCTGAAGAGGTATCCACCGATGCCAAGAAGCAGGCAAGGTTCCGCAAGGGACTTAGCCCCGAGCTTCGCCGTGATCTTCGTCTGCACGAGTGCACCTCCTTCCAGAAGTTAGTCAACAAGGCCATCAGTGTTGAGATAGGTCAGACTGACTTCGAAGCTTCATGCAAGCACTCCCGTGACTTTGGTTTTTCATCCGGCTCTGGATCTCAGAAGCGCCGGGTGTGGATTCCAAACACCACTCTGCCACCCAGGTTCACTCCGAGGCCATCCTTTGAGGCGCCTCGCTCCAACCAGCAGTATGCACCGCCCAAGGCCTATGGTGGCCCCGCTGCTAACGCTGATCCATGCCCCAATGTGATAACTTGTTTCAAATGTGGGGAGACGGGTCACTACATCCGCGAGTGTCCCTAGAACAACAACCCCAACCAGTTCGGCAAGTCTGTTGGCCATGGCAAGCCAGCAGGAAAGGTGCTCTACGCCAAGCCAACCACCACTGCTCGTGGCCATGTCAACTACGTCTCAGCTGAAGAAATTCATGAGGATCCCAACGTCGTTCTCGGTACGCTCCTTGTTAATTGCCATCCGGCAACTGTTCTCTTTGATACTGGAGCATCTCATTCATTTATTTCTGAGAGCTATGCTCGATTGCACAACACCACATTTAGTGACATGCCCACCTCCATGGAAATTCAGACCCCGGGTTCTAGATGGCAAACCTCTAGAATAAGTCATTGGAATGAAGTCCTTGTCGACAGATTGGTCTTCCTTGCATCACTAATAGCTCTCAATTCCTCGGACATAAACATCATCTTGGGTATGGACTGGATGTCAGCTCATTACGCTAAGATTGATTGCTCTACTAGAACTGTTCAACTCACCCATCCATCGGGCAAGACAGTCAATATTTTGACCCGAGTGTCTGAGCGTCAGCTCTACTCCTTAAATGCCAACCCCCTTCCATACCTTGAAGATATTCCGGTAGTCCGTGACTTCCCGGATGTCTTTCAAGAGGAACTGCCAGGTGTTCCACTTGACAGAGATGTCGAGTTCGTGATATACCTTGTTCCAGGAACCGTCCCAATCTCTAGAAGACCTTATAAGATGGCACCCCTAGAACTAGCAAAAGGGTTTCCGTCCTAGTTCTTCTTCATGGGCTTGCCGCGTCCTCTTCGTCAAGAAGAAGGATGGAACGGATTGGATGGTTGTAGATTACCGTGTTGTCAACTTGGTCACCATCAAGAACAAGTATCCGCTCCCCAGGATCAACGACCTGTATGATCAGCTCGCTGGATCCTCAGTCTTTTCCAAAATGGATTTGAGGTTGGGCTACCATCAAATCAAAATCCAGAACGGGGACATTCCTAAAATGGCCTTTATTACTCGCTATGGCCAATACGAGTACACCGTCATGTCCTTCGGTTTAACCAATGCTCCAACCACCTTCTCTCAGCTAATGAACTCGATCTTCATGGAGTATTTAGATAAATTCGTCATAGTATACCTCGATGATATACTCATCTACCCCAGAAATGAGGAAGAACATGGCGAACATCTAAGGCTAGTATTGATGAAACTTCAAGAGCACCGCCTTTATGCCAAATTCTCCAAGTGTGAATTTTGGTTGCCAGAAGTGACCTATTTGGGCCATGTAATCTCTGGTAAGGGCATTACTGTCAATCCCGAGCGAGTTCAAGCCGTCCTTGACTAGACTCCACCTGAAACGGTCAAGCAAGTTCGGAGCTTCCTTGGTTTAGCGAGCTACTGTCGCCGCTTCGTCTAGAATTTCTCCAAGGTTGCTAAACCTTTATCCGAACTCCTCAAGAAAGATAAAAAGTTCGAGTGGACCCCACAGTGCGAGTTCAGCTTTCAGGAACTGAAAAGACGCCTGACATCTGCTCCCATACTTGTACCACCAGATTTTTCTAAGGACTTTGTTATCTATTGCGACGCCTCGCAACAAGGACTAGGTTGCATACTCATGCAAGATCGTCATGTGATTGCCTATGCTTCTCGACAGTTGTGTCCACATGAGGATAACTATACCACACATGATCTAGAGCTTGCAGCAGTAGTCCATGCACTCAAAACATGGCGACATTACCTCCCCGGTAATCGTTGCGAGATTTACACCGATCACCAAAGTCTGAAATACATCTTCACCCAACCGGATTTAAATCTCAGGCAAAGACGTTGGGTCGAGTTGATTACGGATTACGACTTAGGAATAACTTACACCCCAGGCAAAGCCAATGTCATGGCTGATGCACTAAGTCATAAATCTTATTGTAACAACATGATGTTACAACAAAGTCAACCACTTCTCCACGAGGAATTTCGTAAGCTTAACCTTCACATTGTTCCTCGATGATTTCTTTCCACCCTGGTGGCGAAACCTAACCTTACGGATCAGATCATCAAGGCACAGAAGGTTGATCCGAGAATCTCCCGTATCAAGAGAAACATCAAGAAAGGAGTCGCAGATTGTTTCTCCATTGATGATCAAGGTGTCGTGTTCTTTTGAGACCGTCTAGTGGTTCCCCAGGTACGCAACCTGAGGCGATTGATCCTTAAGGAAGCCCATGAATCCCCTCTCACCATTCGTCCCGGTAGTACTAAGATGTATCAAGACCTACGCCAGAGGTTTTGGTGGACTAGGATGAAGAGAGAAATCGCTCAATACATTGCTAACTGCGATGTCTGTCGTCGTGTTAAAGCAGAGCATCAACGACCTGCTGGCACCCTTCAACCTTTGGCCATTCCTGAATGGAAATGGGATAGAATCGGTATGGATTTCATTACCGGGTTTCCTAGGACCAAGAGAGGGAATAATGCTATCTTTGTCATTGTCGACCGTCTTTCCAAAGTAGCCCACTTCCTACCCGTTCATGAGAGTATAACCGCTAGCCAGCTAGCTGAGTTGTACATCTCCCGAATAGTGTCTCTTCATGGTGTCCCATTAGAGATTAACTCAGACCGTGGAAGTCTCTTCACCTCTCGATTTTGGGAGAGTTTCCAAAATGCTATGGGGACTCGTCTCTCCTTTAGCACCGCCTTCCATCCTCAATCAAGTGGTCAAGTGGAACGAGTCATTCAAATTCTGGAGGATATGCTTCGAGCTTCTGTCATCTCGTTCGGTATGAATTAGGAGCAATGTCTTCCATTCGCCGAGTTCGCTTATAACAATAGTTATCAAGCTAGCTTGGGCAAAGCTCCTTTCGAAGTTCTCTATGGATGAAAATGTCGAACGCCTCTTAACTGGTCAGAAACCGGGGAAACACAACTCTTTGGTCCGGATATGATCCAGGAAGCAGAAGAGCAGGTTCGCATTATTCGTGAGAAATTGAAAACATCCCAATCTCGTCAAAAGAGCCAATATGACCGCAAACATAAGCCTATGACTTATGAAGTTGGCGAGAAGGCTTACCTTTGGGTTACTCCTTTGAAGGGAACCCATCGATTCGGTATCAAAGGCAAATTGGCTCCTTGTTACATTGGACCCTCTCGCATTCTTGCAAAACGGGGAGAAGTTGCCTACCAGCTGGAACTACCTCCACAACTTTCCAGAGTTCATGATGTCTTCCACGTTTCTCAACTCAGGCATTGCTTCTCGGATCCTATCCGTGGAGTGGACACGAAATGCTTGATCTCCAAGATAATCTCACATATCAAGAATATCCCGTTCGTATCCTCGATCAAGCCGAGCGTACCACTCGACGCCAAAATATCAATTTTCTCAAGGTTCAATGGTCACACCATTCCGAGCAAGAAGCTACTTGGGAAAGGGAGGATCGTCTTCGGCTTGAGTACCCCACCTTCTTCCCGACGGATCCTAAATCTCGGGACGAGATTCTTTTGAGTGGGGGTGAGTTGTCACATCCTAGCTAGTCATGCATTAGAGTGTTGCATCATGTCTACCTTTCATCAGAAACTTGAATTGGGGAGGACAGAATCCCCAGCACCCCCACTCTTAAAATCAACTAAGGTTTACTAATGTTTTTCAATGAACCTGAAATGCCCTTCTAAAAAGTTCACCCTCTTTGTCTTAGGTTAGAACCTCTGGAAAAATTGGTGCACTATTTTCTAGGTCAACAGAAGATCATTGGATTAAATATTATGTAATTTGCATTTGGGCATTTAAATGCTAGTAAATATTTTAAATGCTCAAATAATTCTGGAAATAAGTGTGGGCTGTTCGAGATATTCTAAACAGAGCCTCTGATTATTTTCAGTATTTTTAGAAGTGCCTAACTATTTTTAATAAAGCCACAAACTTACAGAAAAATAGAGAGAACTTACCTGGCCGCAGCCCACCTGGCCGGCCCAGCACTGTGCTGGCCCATGCCAGCCAGCTACTTGCTCTCGCCAGAGTAGGCACAGAGGTGACGCTGGCGAGCATGAGCTCGCCATGGCGCCACCTACTTGCCGCCCGCGCCCCTGGACACCTGGGCGAGCCCCACGTCGCCGCCCCGACCATGTGGACACCTCACTCGCTCCCCTGCCTCTCTCCCTCGCTCTCCCGCACGATGGCCGATGCTGCCGTGCCCGCGCCATCGTAGTTCTCGCGTCCGTCGTCGTCCCCGCACCGTGCCATCGTGTCCAGAAGCTCCGCCGCCCTCCTCTCCTTCGAGCAAGCCGAGCCCCGATCGCTCGCATGCCCCGAAGCCTCTGCATCGACCTCGCCCGGCTCCGCCACCGCCGAAGATCCCCTTTGCCGTCACCGCCGCAACAGTTCATCCCCGGCCACGCCGTCTGCTCCTACGTGACCGCCGTGAGCCCAGCTAACTCCTCCCCCTTCTCGTTCTCGCTCTCGAGCCCTGCATCGACTACATGAAGCTCACCCGCACACGCCGCCGCGGAGCTCATCGACGACGTGACTCCGGCCACCCACAGGCCTCACCACCTTGTCTACTAGCCCTACTGCATCCCCACGAGTCCAACGCACCTCACAACGCACCTCGCCATGCCCCATAGCCTTGGGTTCTTCTTCACCCGACTCCAGCGACGGCCAAGCTCATCGTCGGCGACGTTTCCGGCAACCCCGAGCCCAACCACCGCCACCAAACGCTACGGCTTGCTTCCAGCTACGGGTAGATGCCCTCCGCCGCTCATTTGGTCGCGGGAACGCGCTAATGCACTCTCACCGTCGCGTCTGGCCTCGCCGGCGGCTAAACGCCGCTGGGTTTGACCTTTGACTTTGGCTGGGTGGGCCTAGGTTGACTTCCCCTGAGTCTATGACAAGTGGGCCCCCCTCTGCTAATTAACCCAAATTAGTATTAACTAAATTTAGTTAGTTTATATAACTGCTGACAAGCGGGACCCACTGGTCAGGTTGACCTGGACGTCCCCTTTGACCACTGACATCACCCTGATGCACTGCTGACGCAATAACTAATTTCTGGATTTATTTTTATATAGAAAATTCCAGAAATTGTTGCAAACTTCAAAAATTCATAGAAATTAATCTGTAACTCCAAATGCAAAGATTTATATATGAATTTTGATCAGAAAAATTCAGTCTATCCATTGGCAATGGTTTCATGCATGACATAACAAGTTAACCTTGCTGTTTAAGCAAAATAAGATAATGCAATAATATGGCTATGTTAAATGAACTAACATTTGAATCTTTGATTCAAATGGGTTCATTCATTTCTGTTTTAGCTTGCATTAGGCCAAGAACATTCATATTGCCATGTCATAGCATGCATCGTATTGTTGCGTATTGTCATGTGTTGATTATGTTCGATGTGTCTTTCGTGGTAGGTTCTGCCTCCGAGGGTAACCCCGAATATCCGTCTGAAGGGCAGTACCCTACTACCACTACATCAGGCAAGCAACCCATTGATCATTCCGATACAAACCCATGTTCTCGCTTCTGCTCTTGTTTACTGCATTAAGACAACGCGATTCAAACTGCTGTGTGTTGCGGTAGTTGAACCCACTTCCTTTGCATGACCTATCATTGCCACAGTAACTAGATGAAACCCACTAGCATGTGTAGGAGTTGATTGAGCCATATTTGTGCTTCCTACCGTGCTATGCTTGCTATGCTTAGAGTTGTGTCAGGTCCGGCTCATCGGGATGATGAACTAGAGTGAAAGGTTGTGTCGGTAATGAGAGTGAAGTGTTGATCATGATTTGGTAAAGGTATCAATGAGAGGCCATGTAGGAGTACATGGTGGGTTGTTTCATTGAGGCCGTCCTTAAGAACTGAGATCTGTGTGTGTGATTTAAGATTCAGCTACTGCCACGCATTGGGCCCGAAACCAATGGACCCTCTCGACTTATTAACCACTCTTGTCCTCTGTCCGGGAGTTGCAAAGTAGTTTCTGGTGTTTGTAGTATGCTGGGGGCGGCACGCAGCGCTGACCATAGGGGTGTGCTGTGTTGTGGTAGGCACGTGCCCCGGTGTACCGATTCGCCTGTTTGGTGTCTCCGGAACCCTGCACAGATCGTTCGGGGCCGTTAGTGGAAACCTCGGCCGGACTCCCTGTGGATGGAACCCGAATAGGCGATAAACCTGGACTAGGGACTCGTGTGTTTAGTCAGGTCGTGGCCGACACCCTCGCTGGGCTTCCGCTTGAAGGTTGCTGAGTACACGTCGTGTAGCGGCGATAAGTGGTGAGAGCGTGTGTGAAGAAGTGCACCCCTGCAGGGTATAAAACTATTCGAATAGCCGCGTCCGCGGTAAAGGACAACTTGGTCACCTATGCAGTTCATAGACAAGTAAATGGATACTACTAAAAGCCTCAAGATAAGTGTGAGTACCGCGGATGGCCCTCTCGTAGGTTGACGGGAGAGGATCCACGATGGAGTATTGTGTTGGTGATTAGTGGACTCGTGTGCGACAAATGCTTTACAAGTGGTGTCTCGTAGGGTAGTTTAGCCAAGAGTCAAAGCTGGCTTGCTGCAATAACTCCACTACCTTCTTGGGAATGTGCATGTATAGTAGGATTCTGTTGTAAGACTTGCTGAGTACCTCTGTACTCATGTTGCTTTAATTAATGTTTTCAGACGACAACTCCGCCCCCTCCGATGGGTTCTACGTAGACCTTGATGTCGACGAGTGACTAGCCACCCAGCTTGTGGTCCAAGCCTTGGAAGGGCCTCTGTAGATAAATAGGCTCCCTCAAGCCTTTTTCCTTTCTAGTGTCTGTACTCAGACTAAGTTGCTTCCGCATGTGCTTGTATGTTTGTATGACTTGAGTGTCTGGTCATGTGACCCCTATCTGTATGAACATGTTATGTATGGCTCCTCGGAGCCTTTTAAATAAAGTATTTGAGTTGTAGAGTTTTGTTGTGATGCCATGTTGTATGTACTCATATCAGGCATATTGTGTGTATGATTGAAATGCTTGGTATGAGTGGGATACGACAATCTAGTTGTTTATCCTTGGCAGCCTCTCATATGGGGAAATGTAGTCTAGTGCTTCCCGAGCGATAGTAGTCCGCTACAGCCCGGTTCACCGGAGTCCTGCTAGCCTAGCACTACTGCTCTGGACACTTGACTAGCCGACATGTGTTTCACTTTGTTCCTGTGTCTGTCCCTTCGGGGAAATGTCACGTGGTGACATCCGGAGTCCTGCCTAGCCTGCTACAGCCCGGGTTACCGGAGTCCTGTTAGCCCAGTGCTACAGCCCGGATTCACACGTTGATGACCGACATGCTCGATGTGATTCATGTATACCTGCCCCATGGGTTAGTGCCGCTTTGGGTTCACGACTAGCCATGTCGGCCTAGGTTCTCTGTCATATGAATGCTAGCGACACTATCATATACGTGAGCCAAAAGGCGCAAACGGTCCCGGGCCATGGTAAGGCGACACCCGTGGGATTATCGTGCGTGAGGCCACAAAGTGATATGAGGTGTTACCGGCTGGGTCGATGTGACTTAGAATCGGGGTCCTGACAGAGATCAACATGAGTAGCAAATGATTTACAGAAAGAAGCTACTATCTCAGAGTCAAGTCCATATTTAGTGCTAAATTCACGAAAAACATCACTATCCATAAAAGATTTAACACAATCAAACTTAGGTGTTATACCGGACTCCTTACCTTCGTCGAGATCCCAATCTTCAGAGTTGCGTTTAACTCTTTCCAATAAATCCCATTTGAATTCAATAGTCTTCATCATAAAAGAGCCAATATAAGAAGTATCGAGCATGGTGCGATTATTGAGAGAAAGACTGGCATAAAAAAATATGAATAATCATTTCTGTTGAGAGCTCATGATTGGGGCATGGATATAACATTGACTTAAGCCTCCCCCAAGCTTGAGCGATGCTTTCTCCTTCGCGAGGCCAAAAATTATATATATAATTGCGATCACGATGAACAAGACACAACAAAAATATACACTTCCGTGATGATACGTGTTTGTCACAGTAGGTCGCTTTTTTTGTCATGCATGTACATCCATGACAAATTTATGACAGAATCAAGATAGTCATACCTGTGCTGTCGTAGAAGTGTTCCATGACATTATCAAAATTATCATCACGGAAGTGTCCACTTCCATGACGATAAATCGCGCGTCACAGAAGTGCTTTTGTCAAGGGTGACCGACACGTGGCATCCACCGTAAGGGAACGCCGTTAAGCTATCGGGTCGCGTTTTGGATCCGGTAACCCGTTAACAGCCCTGACCAATGGGAAACTTCCATGTGTAAAATTCTTATTGGCCGGACGAAACACGTGTCAGCTCGCCAGTGGGTCGGATAGGCGCATATGATACGTCAACATGTGGCACGGCCCAACAGAGGCCCATTCCTGTGTAAAGGCCGGCCCATTCCTATGTAAAGGCCGGCCCATTTGACTTGGTCAAAAGCTGGCGGGCCGGCCCATGGAAAGCCTGTTAACGGCTTGTTCGAATATGGCCCATTTACAGCCCGCTAACCCAAGGCCCGTTATGCCATATCCGAATTAGGCCCAGTAGCATCATCTGGGCCATCCAATATGATTCCAGCCCGTTTTCACTTCTGGCCCATGTATGGCCCATGACGTCTTTCGGCCCATATGAGGCCCTATCTAACTCTTGGCCTACTAACGGCCCGTGGTGAAACTGGCCCGTAATGAACATTGACTTAAGCCTCCCCCAAGCTTGAGCGATGCTTTCTCCTTCGCGAGGCCAAAAATTATATATATAATTGCGATCACGATGAACAAGACACTACAAAAAAATACACTTCCGTGATGATACGTGTTTGTCACAGTAGGTCGCTTTTTTGTCATGCATGTACATCCATGACAAATTTATGACAGAATCAAGATAGTCATACCTGTGCTGTCGTAGAAGTGTTCCATGACATTATCAAAATTATCATCACGGCAGTGTCCACTTCCATGACGATAAATCGCGCGTCACAGAAGTGCTTTCGTCAAGGGTGACCGACACGTGGCATCCACCGTAACGGAACGCCGTTAAGCTATCGGGTCGAGTTTTGGATCCGGTAACCCGTTAACAGCCCTGACCAATGGGAAACTTCCATGTGTAAAATTCTTATTGGCCGGACGAAACACGTGTCAGCTTGCAAGTGGGTCGGATAGGCGCATATGATACGTCGACATGTGGCACGGCCCAACAGAGGCCCATTCCTGTGTAAAGGCCGGCCCATTCCTGTGTAAAGGCCGGCCCATTCCTGTGTAAAGGCCGGCCCATTTGACTTGGTCAAAAGCTGGCGGGCCGGCCCATGGAAAGCCTGTTAACGGCTTGTTCGAATATGGCCCATTTACAGCCCGCTAACCCAAGGCCCGTTATGCCATATCCGAATTAGGCCTAGTAGCCTCATCTGGGCCATCCAATATGATTCCAGCCCGTTTTCACTTTTGGCCCATGTATGGCCCATGATGTCTTTCGGCCCATATGAGGCCCTATCTAACTCTTGGCCTACTAACGGCCCGTGGTGAAACTGGCCCGTAATGAACAGTGTATCACTTTACACCCATTAATAGCCTGTGGTGAAACTCGCCCGTGATGAACAGTGTATCACTTTATACCCATTAACGACCCATTATTTCGTTGGGCCGTTTCCATCCCATGTTATCTTTCGGCCTTCTCAGAGCCCATTTATTCTCGTGCTCATTTCCAGCATTCGTTTACTTACGGCCCGTTACTGTCATTTTTTGCTTGTGGGCCAAATTCAGCCCGTGGTTACAGTCGGCCCGTTTGTGGTCCGTTAATACGTTGGGCCGTTTTCATAGCGTCATCAAATACGGCCTATTAACGATGGCCCGTTATGGTCGGCCCATGAACGGACGATTCCAACTCTAGCCCGTTTACGGCTATAATGTGGCCTATTATTGGCCCATGTTTGGCCATCGATCATACTGCCCGTATAAGGCCCATTGATGATACGGCCCGTAGAAGGCCAATTGTTTCTACGGCCCGTAGAAGGCCCACTGTTTCTACGGCCCGTAGGAGGCCCAATGTCACTATAGTAAATATTAGCCCATGGTTATTGTGGCCTAGTTTTAAAAAATAGGTTAATGCAGCCACTAGCAAACCGCGGAAAAAGAACTGCAATGACTAGAAGCAAAAAAATAAACAAGACAACAAGGAAATAAATAAGCAAGCAACTTACGCTAGGCTATCACGGCTATCACACATATTACATCCACTGGGCATCAAAGTTCGCCACCAGTGCAAATAAATGCGCCAACAAAAGAATATACAAAATTGAGAGCACTTCAGAAGGCACTAAGCCTGGCCAGGTCTGGCCCCCCCAAACAGCTGAAGAAGCTAAGTAGACCTCAGTTGTGTCAACGATAGATGCATCAACACTAGATTTAAGGCATGATGGTGCACATGCCAGTCCTCTGACATCTTCATTGCATCTTTGACTTCAAGTCGGAGCTGAGCTGAAGCAAGCCTTTCCGCTTTAATTTGAGACTGAAGAAGTCGAACTGATTGAGGCAGCAACTTCACAGAGGTTGTCTCGCACCTGCTGGTGAGTAGCTTCAACTCACTGTCTTCATCAAGATTGGACCTTGGGGTCATTTCGCTGTCCTCAAGATGGTTTGGCTCACTATCTTCCCTAAAGTTCTGCCTGGCGTAAGAGATACGAGTCTGAAAGAGAAACAAGGAGACATGTAACAGGTTTCACAATTATATAAGCAAATAAATGGATCTGTTCTCCATAAGGAACATGATTTTACAACTACAATTTGGAACTGGTAGTTGTCGCAAACATCCAATCAGATGTAAACAACAAAGCAAACAGTAGTGGAGGAAATGATGCCTATCCTAATCTATACTAGAACAAAGTTTGAAGGCTTGAGAAGGATGAACTTACATTACATGTTAACACAGGCTGGACAAAGCCCTTCTCCATGTTGATGGAAGGATAATTCAATAAATTCCCCAAAGAAAATTCTTTATATGCGTTGCCATTATTCTACATTTTGCAAAGAGTAAATATAGATCAAATAATGTTGGAAGAAACAGAGGATAATGAAGCTCAGGTGCAGACTGATGATACATAATCAAATAGCAATTAATTAAGTACAGCGTTACAAGGCAAAAGGGAGAGAGGTACTAACAAGAGCAATGCAGAGCCCATTATTGTTTTGAGATCTTATTATCCTTTGAGCAAGGAGATTCATCTGAAATTAGTTTTCATACAAGAGAGAAGGTAAGGCACAAGCAGAAATTTAGGAGTTCAAAATTTGAATTGATATCATAGACAGTACCTGACGCCGGGCTCCCAGCAGTTCTAATAGGGGTTTGGCCACTAGACTAGGGGTAAAGTGTGGTATAGTTGGGCCTGTGTTTTCTGTGGCTGCTGATCTATCTGATTTAATAGGTATCACTACCTTTTCCAAATACCTAGTTTGTACTCCTTGATGACCTGCACTCACCCTCTTCCTTTTGGACACCTATTATGAAAGAACAACATTTGACTGGAAAAACATAGTGTGATGACACATGGAATAGGTACAGAAAATGGATAGGTATGTCATATACTCATATATGATGCTTAAACTAAGCAGATGGTGTAACAAAGTAGAAGTAATGCAAGAGGTCAGAAGCAAAATATGTGCGACCAATACAACTTTGCAAAGTTAGAGCAAGCACCTTGATGGGTGAATAAGATAGGCCATCCTCCACCATGCCAAGTTTGTTAGGCAGTTGATCATTCCGCAATATTCCTCTCGTGCGCCCATTCTCATATTCATTTTGATAATGTTCAATATCTGACATGCATGAAAACATAAAAACAAGTGAGATTTTCTTTGTAATGCAGAAGCTATTCTAATCCAATACTGCCTCCCTGTAAACCCCTTTGTGCTATCTCTGCAATTCTTTTAAAAGATGCCATGCATGCTGTAATTTGTTGTGTGCATTAATATAATGTGGCCTACTATTCAAAATATGAGATCTCCAGAAGTGATGACACTTCACAGATGATAGCTTCAACATATAGTAAAGAAGAACAAGTCGACCTGACCTGACAGATTCAAAATATACTAAGGGAGAACAACTCGACCTGACCAGTCGATCGCAAGAGAAAAGTATCATCTTAAAGAAGAGCAGAAGAGCAAGCAGATTGAAGATATTACAAGTCTTTTAATACAATGTCGGTTGGCCACCCATGATGAACCAGAGCGCACAAAGAAATACTATTCTTTCTGGTCTCTCCATATGTGGCTCACATGCATTTCCAAACTAAAGTAGGAACATTTATCTAACCAATTAAACATCTCTCAGTTTTACTAATATCATCAATAATATCAGATATGAATTTGTACAACTAAGCTTGTTTAGCTCGAGGGTGGAGCAGTGCTATTACAACACGAACCACGTAGGCTGATTGTGGTCATCATAAAATGGGGAAAACATAAGCATGATGAGTACAGTGTCGACCGTGGCAGTGAGATGGCAGATCTGAAGCTGCAAACCGCGCAAAGGGTAGTTAGCAACCGATGTTTGCTTTGAAATAACAACTAAGATTTGGTATGGACAAGAAAGTACGGTAAACAAGTGACAAAGAAATGCAATTATGCTGTCTCTCTATATGTCGCGACATGCATTTGGAAACTCAAGTGGGACCTTTAGCTAACCAGTTAAATGTGTCGGTTAACTAATATCAGTATCATATCACAATCATATTTGAACAACTAAGCTCTCGAATTCTGAGTGTTGTGTTGTTTAGCTTGAAGGGTGGAGTAATGCTAGTATGACAGAAAGCACCTACGCAGATCATAGTAGAGTAGATAAAAGGGGAAACCCCTAAGCATCAAGAGAAAAATCAGGAAAGTGGAACTAGCTGGACCAGTGGGTTGTGCACATGATTTTTGAAACGAATATAGGAACATTAGGTGACCAATTAAACGTTCTCTGTTTTAGTGATATGAGCATCATATCAGATTCGTATATCAACACGTAAGCTTTGGGTTGAGGTCTTGAGGAGCAGTGCTAGCACGACACAAAGCACCTACGATGATGGTAGTGAATATAAATATAAAGGGGGGAAACCATAAGCTTTACGACTATAGTGCCCGTGCCATGGCGGATCTGAAGGTGCAAACCGAACAAAGCTACTTCGCAATCATTGTTTGCTTTCAACTAGCCACTACGATTTGGTACGGACAAGAAAAGTACAGTAAACAAATTACGATCTATTTTCCGGGTGAGATCAATAACTTAAGCACATATGGAAGAGTACCAGCTCTCTTGCTTCACCGTGTAGGCCTATGTTGATACGCTGAGGGTGCTGCGGGTGCGATTGCGGTCGGCGGCGGGGAAGAAGACTTTAGACGGCAGACGGTCGGGTCGGGGGATATATCCTGTTGCCGTGGACGAGGCGGTCGTAGGAGCGGCAATAGCAAGGTGGACTACGGCGCCGATGAAGCGAGAGGAGGCGATGAAAGGATCCTGGTCCAGCGCCGTGGATGAGAGACGTCCATCTCTTGCAGTGGACGATGGGGTAGGGGTAGCGGCTCCGGCAAGGTGGAGGATGCGGTGGCAGACGGAGGAGGCTGGCTGCAGTGCGGAGGTTGTCGTGCCACCGACGGTGTATGAATGGGGAAATGGAGGGGAGGGGGGGATCTCAAACTTTGGGACGCGCTTCTCTGAAATGGGGGAAAGTTACGAACTTATCCCCCGTTTAAAATTTTGGACATCATGTCGGTTGGGGATAGGACGGTAATCTAGCATCTCCCAAATATTTGCTGGTAACTATTTCGGGCGAGGAGAGGGTGTTTTGCCGCCCACGGTTGGCGCCCACATTGTATGAATGGGGCTGACAGGTAGGGCGGTTGTATCACGTCTGATGGAAGTTACACATCTGCCCCTATTTAAAATATTAGCCTACATCTATTTCGGACGAGGAGAGTTTGTTTTCCCGCCTACCGTGTATGAATGGGGAATGGAGGGAGAAACAGAGGTCTTTCGGATGAGCTTGAATCAAATGAGTTTTGCCGCCCACGTTTGGCGCCTACCGTGTCTGAATGGGCTCAGAGGCCATCGTGTCACGTCTGATTGAAGTAACTAGTCTACCCCTATCGACAGCAGTGTAAATCCTGTCAATAAGGATGTCAAGTGTCAAGGGTAGACAGTAATTTCCATCTCGCAAACACTTGCTTCGGGCAGCCCACAAATTATAGTGGGTGTTTAGCCGCTTCGTTCAAAACTTGGGAGAATTAGCATTCACGTTTGCCCTAGGACCTGGCAAACTAAATTCAAATCCAATTTGTATTCGATTACGAATATCCACAGATAATTATACGTTTTGTTATTTATTTCTTCAAAACCATAACAAAGATTTATTCCACCTTTATGTATGATTATGATTTAGAAATGCCATGATCTTCGAATTCAGTAGGATGGATACACTCTGAGTCAAACAGTTATTTCATCCAATACAATATGCGCACACGAAAAACAGTTCACCTTATGTCAATCATACAAGTACTTAGGATTACCTCACCTAAAAAATTCAGATCATTACAACACATGGACAACATAGGGGGTCTTGCAACATAATCCATTCAGAGACATGACAGAACATGCAAGTACAATAATCAAATGAAAATTTCAACTGGTATCTAAAGAAGAACCGAGATTATCTTGGGCTTCCGATAGCAGAAACAGCAGGACCTCTTCCGTCTTCAAATGCAACATTCTTACTTCCTCCAATTCTTGGGTTGCTTGCACAATGCGTGCCGCTAATTCCGTAATTTCCAGCCTCAAGATAAAGATTACCTCATTCATGGCAGCCACACCATCTCTTTCTGCCTCTAGTAGAGCCTCAAGCACTATAATATTTGTGCTCAGACTGCTCTCCGGCGGTGTTGCCTCTGAACTGCTACCATCTGGTAACATGGATGGTGCACTGCTTCCACAAATAGATTCTGGGGTTGTCCATTGTGTCCTAGTGTGAATGGCATCCTGAAAGGTTTCCGTTGGACATTAGTAAGAGATAGTTATTGTATGATCCAGGCAGTAAGCTTACATGGTAAACGACAGACAAATTATGGCCGAGCATGGCAAACTAAATTTAAATGGTTCGAAGCAGCATCAACCGAAAAGAAATTAAAATGGTAAGATGAAACTAGGGTTGTGAGTGGCAAATAAACGAAATCCGCCAGTCCCATCTAGTTAGTTTTTCCTACCTCCCTAGTTCATTTTCCTCAAAAAATCAAAAACTCTTTTGAACTATCATACCACTAGTGGACTTTAATCGGGATTAAACCAGACCCAGTTGACATCCCTAGTTGAAAGGGAGTGTACAACCACTATATTTAAGTTGCCAAGGCATCTAAGCAGTTGAAATAATCTGAGAAAGCACTTAACAGTGTGGCCTCATATAAACTACGAAGACAGTCTTGTGATGAAGTTGAGAGGAAAAGCTAAGGACTCAAATGAAATAGGCATGCATTTCTTTACGATAGTACAGCAGGCACTGTTGACATATTGGCCAACTCAGGTATAGTGTAACAACAAATAAGCATTCGAATCAAGCAATACAGCAAAACAGACAACTGAACTATTTGTAATTCGGTAGGATTACACGTTGAGGGCACAAGCCAAGAAAGCAGCCAACTCGCATTACATTTCACATGTACTAAAACACACTGGCTTACCATATGTTGTTGTGAAGCCTAGCTGCTGTTGCAATGTTCTTTGAAGATATCGTCAGCATCCCGTGGTTGCAAATCTAGTTGTTGTAGTTTATTCTGCACCATCTATTTAGGTAAAATTAATTTTAATCGCATGCACAGGTCCGAATTGATCATCAATGGTTCATCTAATCCAATGAAAGAAGGGTGTGTGCATACACGACAATACTCCCTCCGATTCTTTTTACTTTGCGTATAACTTTTTCTCAGTTTTCTCGTATTAGTCTGCGCGTTGCAGATTCCTAGTGCTGGTTTCCTTTTGTGCCCCTCCCCATCCGCCTCTGCCCTAATTAATTGGCAAATTAGTCCAGAAAAATTAAACCAGTGCCCTCCTTGGTATGCGGGTCAAGAGTTATGCGCAGAGTAAATAGAATCGGAGGGAGTATATCTGCTTCCCTCTATTTTTATGCTTGTTCGAGGTGCCAGCCCCAAAAGAACAAATATTTTGCTTGATGGGGTTGGCAGCTCCATAATTAATAGAAGCATCAAATTAGTCATGCAACTTGGGAAGATCAAGAACACACAAACAAGTAATGAACAGAGGCTCGGAGTAGTGATGGAATAGCTAGCATCAGAAAATGTAGGGTAAAACGAACAAAAAGCAGCGGAACCACATGCTAGTTCGCTGATGTGTAATTAAGCATAGAGAACATTAAGAAGTCTGATGGAACCAACAGGTGACATCATAACAAAACTAAAGCATATTAACTATATGTGCACTGGTATGTAATTTAGCACATGTAACATGTTCACTGCCCTATATGTGCACTGGTATGTATGTCCCTACAGGTGCAAGCAGAATAACGCGTCTCATGAAAAACTGAATGATGCCCTGAAGAAATTCAAAGGTGCGCTACTTCTGCTAGGAAAGTGAACGTAGGCGCCGGCCGTTGGATAATAGTACCTGATTCTCGGCGGCGTATGGGTATCATTGTCATACTTGATAGCTAAGGATCGTCGATGGTGCTCGTGTTGCAGTTGAGTTTGGGCCGGCTGTCGCTGTCACTGAAGCGGCTCCGGTGCTACGGTTGCGGCGCCTGTCGACATACAAGAAAGCTCATCTGTGGTAAGTGAACAGTTGCACGATAAAGAGAAAAACCGAAGGAGTACAAATCGAAATAACCTTATGAGGCTGCCGCGTCGTTAAAGCAGGGCCGGTGGAGTTGAATATGGCGTCCGTGGAGCGGGTCCGGTGCAGTGGACGAAGGCTTCGGCGGGTGTGTTGTACAGTGCTTTCGGTGAGGCGGATCTATTGCGGCGGACGAGGGCTAGTATGAAGGGGCAGTGAAGGGGCGAACGAGGGAGTCAGTGAAGGGCCTACGCTGTGGTGGACGAGGGCGCCGGTTAAGCAGATCTGGTGCGGTGGACCATGATGGCGGTCAAGGAGATCTGGAACAGTGGACAAGCCAGTCGCTGAAGCAGCTCCGGTGAAGTGGTGAGTTGGCAGTTGGGGGTTCCAAGGTGCGGAAGGTAGATCCAGCGGGTGTGAGGTCCACCGTTGCAGGGGAGGACTAGATTCGGCGGCTTTCCATGGTTGGGGGGGTCGGGGAGGGGAAGGGGAGGGGCTTTGGGGAAGAATGTTGGGGGAAAAGAGGGGAAAACAATGGAGTTACCAAAGCAGCCCTTTTCCGTTCATGTGGAAGGGGTAAAATAGGAATATCGCAGGGCTAAACTTTCGGGCGCGTGATATTTCGATGTGAGCGGGAAATTTGAAAGCTTTTGGCGCCTAAAATTATAAGTATTCTGCTCTTGTACGGCCGACTATGATATCATGGCCGATAATTTGTTTGTTTTGCACGCAAAAAAATGTGCAAGTTTTGAAAATCAATGTCTCCAACTCAAAACTTAGATTGTCCATTCAATTCAAATATGGATCATTGAACTACTACATGCAAATACCATCATACGTTCCAATTCAAATGAAATTCCAAATGTGTTTATCCTAAATATGATGACAAAAGCAAAAATGTGTATGTGTATGAATAAAATGGATGATTATAAAGTTTGAACATGCCTGTATGTGTATATCTCTAGGTTTGATATATGAATTTGAAATCACGAAATCCTGGCTTAAAAATGTACCTCGTTTAAATGAACTACAAAAGCTAATGGAGTCGAATTCCAAAATTCCAATCTTAGGTTTGTAATTCTGGTACATCAAGGTATATCACGCATGTTCAAAAGTATCATTATCTCATAGTACAAACTGTGAAACAAATTGATCAACCATGAGTGCACAATATCTCAATTACACTAAAGTCCTTCAAATATAGACACCTCACTCTTTATCTGAAGTCAACCCCCCCCACCACACACACACACACAGAGAAGTCGTTCTCTCCCCCAAACACCAACACACGAGCACATTAACACCCCTCTCTCTTGTAATGTCCGGACCCCAACATAGGTCTCTATCACTTTGTCTCTCGGGCATGCACACGTCTCTTCCCTCACTCTCTAGGTCTCCCGCTATCTCTCTTACCCAAGCACACGCACTATGTAGAGTGTATATTTCCCATACACACAAAACGTCACCCCCAAACGTCTATCTCCCTAGTTATGTGGTTCTCGCGCACTCACCTCACGCACCACCCCCACTGCAAACAAGCACACTTTGTCTCCTTGTGCACCACTCTCCTCTTTCTATCTCTCCCACATGCGGACCCGCCAGCTCTTTCCCTATATACATATATGTCGTGACTCTTTTCATAGCTCCCTAATGTATAATCGTTCTCGATTTCGCACAGTGTTATCTAGACCATCTATTCTAGATCTCTCATGAAGTCCCTCTCACACACACACACGATGACTTGCTTCCCTTGCGTCTCCGTTCATAGGCCAATTTCGGACAACATCAACATTGTCTCCCTATCTATACGCCATTTATGGAAACAAACGACCCCTCTCGCCCCCTCTCTTCCTCTCTCTCTCTCTCTGTCGCTAGCTCTCTCTTTCTCTCGCTCTCACACCCCTCTCCCACACACACACTCGATGTCTCTTCCAAATAGTCTGCTCCCCCCTCCCGCACCCATGCTATCTCGCTACTACACATGTCACACCATTCCCCCTTCCCTTATACTAGGTTTACATCATCAGTGGTCTCTCTACTCCACATACACTCTCTGCCTCTCACACACAAACGCGTGCACAAACACACACAGACACACACAAACACCGATTTACCTGGATCCTCATCTCTCCTCATGTCCGCATGTGTATCTCACACACTCACTCTCTAATTATGTATATGTGTCTCCACGTTACACAACACAAAGCCCCATGTACATGTCTCTCTCTATCCTCCACACACATAGACACAAAGAATCTGTTATCATTGCCTCAATCTCTAACATATCACACACGCTCTCTCTCTCTCTCTCTCGCAAACATGCTCAACAAGGATTTCCCCGTAAATAACTTACCGTCTATTCATGAACAGTCGTGGCAGTACGGCAAACATGAGATGTGAAAAATAATAAATCTACACGTGCTTAGACCACCTAGTATGACTACTAGGATTAGAGCAAGTCAAAAAGCGCGCCGTCGTCACCCCCTCCTTATCGGCGATGGGAAAATCTTCGTTTTACACAGTCGAGAAGTCATTGTGCTAAGGCCCCACATGCCGAGGCGTTGAATAGAATGTAGATGCTAGTTTATGGAAGCAAGTATCGATAATACGTTTGTATCTCCATACTTATATTTCTTCTCTTATAAAAAATCGAGTTGGTGATGATGGTATGTGTGCCATCTTGCAATATAGACCATCCGATCTATATCTGACGGATGGAAATTAAACTAAAAGATACCCGCAACCCTCTCCACATTTGCAGACAAGGCCTTCCCTCGTTCATCCTTATCTCCAACAAACCTCATTGTTAAGCAATTAATAAAGGAAGCCTCTGGAACAAACTGGCCTGGTGGCCGCTGCCGGCGTCGTCAATCCCCATGCCTCCTCTCAGTCCGACCACCAACCACCACCACACCCCACTCCTCTTCACCTTATCTCATATTTCTCGAGATATCATTAGTTTTTACACATGGGATTACTCCCGCAAGGGTCAATCACAACAAGTGTTTTATAAAAAATGCATCTTGATGTTCCGTGCGATGCACAGATCTTGCTAGTACTCCTACACAAGACTAAGTTGCTGATGCTGGTGTGTCTGCCATCCATCGTTTCTGACCATTAGATCTACATCTAATGATTGTGAGGTAAGTTGTTGCCTTTTCTCACCAACATCGCACTTGTCTACCAATTTGCAGAAAAACCCATAATTAGTATCTTAAAACCAACCACATCCCTCCCTGACCTCACCAAAACAGCCCAAGGAATATGTTCTAATTGAAACATAATATATCTCTAGTGACATATGTATATCAAAATTAGAGTGTTTTGTACCAAGTTTGTGAATAAGTATTATTCTAATTATGATTCATTGCAACGGACATGAACATTGCTAGTATTTCCAACCATGCATTTCTTTTCCTAGTATTCCATAGTTTTGAGTTTTCCATCAATATATTAGTAACTCATGGTTGATATTTACTTTCAATCATGTACACATATGCACTATATAACTAGCCTTGCTTATTGGCTTCCAAAGCTTAACTTTCACTCCTACTTACAATATGTAGAGTATTTAACAAAAAACTACCACTTTCAACCAGCCCTAGGAGGAATCTATTGTACAAAAAATAGCAAAAACATACCCAAAATTTCTTAATCCACGCCAAAAACTACCTAGTACTCCTACCGATTAGGTTCGTTTAAACCCATTTATGACAGGGTTGGCCCACATGTCCGTGCTGACGAGGCAGCTTAAACCAACACATTTTGTTTGACCGTTGACACGAGGGACCCGCATCTGACCTTCTATCCTTTTATTCCCCCTCAAATCATTATTTTTCCTGAAAATTACTTCAAACAGTACTGATGCGTGTTCGTCGATGGTGCCGGTGATGAGCGAGTTGGCCGCTGCTCCACCGGACGGGCCGGACGCAGCGCTGGCCTCCGCACGGGTTGGCAGGCTGGCCCGAGCGTGACTCACGAGCGAGCAAGCCGCCACGCTGGCCTTCGCTCCAGCCAGATGGCTGGCCTTAGCGCACCGCGCGCGAGCAAGCCGCCGGCTGCCGTGCCAATCTAGCTAGCAAACCTTGCAGACAAGCAGCTAGATGGAGCTATCTTGGCTAGCTAGCGGCCGCGAGCGCTGGATGGAGCTGGCATCCGCGCTGCCGCAACATGGGCTCCGCACCGCCGGCGGTTTTGACCTCGCCTTCTGCCAGCGGCGGTAGCTACGTCCCATGGCTGAGGATGACTAGGTGGACGGGCCGGAGGTAGGAGGTCACTCGAGGATTTTTGTTGGTAAGAGCATGTACAATGGTTGATAAGGTAGTCTTGTCTTAAGTTTGCCACGTATGCAATTGGTAGTAGTTTCTTGGCATTTTAGTGGTTTCTTGCATTATTAGAGCAAGTACAATAGAGCTGAGTCAGCGGGCTACAAGAAATAAACTACTACTACATGTTGGCTATAAGATGGGCTGTAGATGACATGGCACTGGCTTATAGCCAGCAGCTAGCTATACTATTAACCATGCTCTTAGGGGTTTCTTGTAAGGAACAATGTACATACTACTAGCGACAAAAGGCGATTCTAGGTTGCGTTGTACTCCAACGAGTACTACTAGTGGTCGCGGGAGTGTATATCTCGTTCTGTGGGTTCGATCCCGGCCGAACGCACGGCGGCCTTTAAAAAAACACTAGTATACTATCTAGATACATCGCAGAAATGGATGTATTTAGAACTAAAATACATCTAGATACATCCATACCCGCGACAAGTAATTCGGAATGGAGGGAGTACTACACTTAGATACATCCAATATTTTACACGGGTAGTTTGAGTTTTGAAGTCAAACGGACGAGCGGCCCCACAATCTGGGTGCACTCGACAGCCTAGCCACGTGAACGGGTTTTCCTTCCTAGCATCCCGTGGCTCGCATGCTCGCCCTAGCCGCACCTCGCTTGCAGCTTCCAGCTATTAGCATATTTAAACTAGCGCCTCCCAATTAAGCCCGAGGAGCCGGAAAAGTCTGGCGGGGCATTGGGAACTGTGCAATATGGCTCTATACGTAAAGTGCTCTACTACTACTCTATAGCTTGTGGCGTTGCATGCATGGACTTCACTCCATTATCGGCTCTACTATAAAAGAAATTCCTCTTGACGTGTTTTTTTTGAAACGGAGGCAAAAGCTTTGCTTCATCTCATTCATAAAGAAGGAACTACTAACAAAGTTTGATGAGATCCATTACACCTCCACAAATGGAAGCGAAAAGCCTAGTCTCGCTGTACCAAATAACCCAAATGTTCTTCCCCCGCAGTAACCGTCGCTGATAAACAGGCTGCTAGTGTGTGCGTGAGAGGAGCGGCTGAGTAGGCTAGCTACGTGAGAGGAGCGGCTGAATAGAGCACCGAGAGTACCCACTAGGCCACTACGCAGGTGTACTTCCCCTGCATTGATAGTACAGTGATGGTTCTAGAGAACAGTAGTACCCTTCACTTCCAACTGTAGTTCCTTGGCCCTGAGATTCAAGAGTTCAAAACTGGTGCACTATACAAGACTAGACTAGAAGTACAGTACTCCCTCCTTTCCGGTTTATAGGGCTCTGATATGTCCATTTTGCATCATGCTTTTATATCAATATTTATTGCATCATGGGCTGTTATTTCACGTTATGTCATAATACTTATGGCTATTCTCTCTTATTTTACAAGGTTTACATAAGAAGGGAGAATGCCGGCAGCTGGAATTCTGGGCTGGAAAAGGAGAAAATATTAGAGGCCTATTCTGCGCAACTCCAAAAGTCCTGAAACTCCACGGAATATCTTAAAATAAATAAAGAAAAATCCTTGCCAAAGATGAAGTCCAGGGGGCCCACACCCTGCTCACGAGGGTGAGGGCGCGCCCCCCTCCTAGGGTGTTGGGGATATTACTACTGGGCGTAAACCGGCCTATCTGGGCCGGGTTAACTTCATCAGTAGTTAAGTATGTTAAAGCCCATGAAGGTAGATGAGGGCTCAAGACCCATAATCGGTTGAGAGCATGTAGCCGTAAACCGGCGTCAATATGTAACTTGTATTGTAAGTTAGGAATAAGTAGAGACCAAACCGGACACATCGATGAGCCGGTGTTGGGACTCTGTAAACCGATGGGCGTCACCCATGTATATAAGGGGACGACCCGGTGGCGGTTCAAAGGACAACAGACAACAACTCGAGACATAGGCGAAGCTTGTTTGCTCCCTAGTCATCGAAACACCGATCAATTCCATCACAACTAGACGTAGGCTTTTACCTTCATCGACGGGGCTGAACTAGTATAAACTCTCTTGTGTCCTTGTGTCCGCTTTAACCCCTTCAAGCTCACCCGTCGCGATGGCTCCACGACTAAGTCCTTTCTCTAGGACATCTGCCGTGACAAAACCACGATAGTTGGCGCCCACCGTGGGGCTATCGCACGATGGTTTCCGGTTCTTGGAGGGCCGCTTTGAAGGACTCGAGGGCTATGCTGTAGGCCAGATGACTAAGAGTCGTCGCGGCAAACTCTACATCGGCGACGCAGGCTGGGGCCCCCGAGGCCGGCTCAGTTGAGTATGGGTACCGGGTCCCCTTTGGTAGCATTCACATTTTCATTGGCAAGATCGGTGAACCGGGCCCTGAGCCGGACATATGCACCGACCTCATCGAGACGGCTCAGCGTGCGCAATCCGCCCGGGTTAAACCAGCCATGAAGCGTGCCTTCGTGGGAGTGGTCCATGGAGGAAGTTATGAGGACGGATCGTAGTTTCGCGGGGCGACGGTCGCTTGTTCCGGTGACGAATCTTCGACCGGAGAAACCGAATCTCTTTATCAGCTACAAGATAGCCGGATTGAGAGCTGTTCCGATGGCGACAGTATTCCGGACCCCTCTGATCTGCCTAACCGGGTTGGAATATTCATGACCGGAACACAAGCAGCGCTTCATTCTTCGACAGCCGCGGAAACGATCTCCGGTTCAGCAGCGGCGACGGCTGCCGGGGCAGGAGGCCCTGTGCGCCCACCGGCTCAGGTTTTATCAAAACTATTTGATGCGTTGGCTGTGCTTATGGCGGAAGTTAATCCGCCAGATCAGGACGTTCACAACACGGAGATTGCAAAGGTAAAGGAACAAATCACCCAGGCCAAGACGGATCTGGCGGCTGAGGACACCAGGATGGCTGCAGAGCGGGCTGCTTTAGACGCACAGGCCTACAGGCTTATGTTGGACCAGAGCGCGTCGCATGAAGTCATGAGGAGGAAGCACCGATCCCGCTTACCTCCGGTTTTCGACGCCAGAGACATTTTCAACACTCCAGGACCAAGAGCCGGCAATCCGCTGGAGGGGAACCGGGCAGAAGCCCCTGGGACCGGTGCACCGGTTCAGCCTCGCCAGATGGACCCACCTCGTCAAAACACCATTATACCTCAGGATGCTTTAACACCTCCGGGTCACTACTCCAACCCAATGGACAATCTTGTTACCGCTGCTGCACGGCTGGAGGCCATTCCAATTGAAGGTGACTCACCGCAGGCAGTAGAGACACGACGGGTCAAGGAACTTCTGAGGATAGCTTTGGCCCAACAGGAAGCGTACTGGTACAGCCGCGACCGGATCCACTCGACCCCCCGTCCAAGCCGGAGCTATAGCAGACATATGGATGAACCAACAGTGTCGAGTAATGAACGACGTGGAGCACCCCGTGGCAACAACCCGACGGGTGGTGCTGATGACGCTCAGGAAGTGGTGAACCGGGCCCGAGCGCGCAGGGAGGCCGAGTTAGCCACACAACATCAGGCTCGGCAGCTCACGCCGGTTCGTCCAACCATCTCGATCGAACCTGGTATTACTTCTAGTTCTTTGGGGTGCCTTGCCTTATCCCCGCTTTACGCAACATGCGCCTGCCCAAGGATTTCAAAGGCCCGCGCAAGGTACCAAATTACACGGCGGATCAACCTCCAGAGACATGGGTGGAGAGCTATGAGATGGCCATGGAGATGCTTGATGTGGATGACACGGCGTGTGCGAAATACTTCACCATGATGCTTGAAGGAACGGCCCGTACTTGGTTAAAAAGCTTGCCAGCTAATTCTATCAGTTCATGGGCCCAATTACGAGCCCGGTTTATCAGCAATTTCAAGGATACCTGTAAATAGCCTATGTCGATAGTGGACTTAGCTGCATGCATCCAGGAGGAAGGAGAATCAATGACTCATTGGGTGCGCCGGGTTTCACAAGTGTTGCACTCCTCAAACCGCATCAACGCTGACACCGCAGTATTAACCCTAGAAGGCAACTGCCGGTTTGGGCCCCTGAAGTTGAAATTGGGATGGATGAAGCGTCATTGCACTGACATGGGGACCCTCATGGCCGCTTTGGTGAAATATGCTGATTCTGATAGTACCAAGGTTCCCGAATCTGATGATGACAAGATAGGGAAAGGGAAGAAGAACAACAGCTCCAAAGGTCAGCAGCATCACTGGGTAGGCAATGGCGGAGGAGGCAAGCGTAAAGCGGATGGTAACATGGATTTTGTGGCTAATACCAATGCACAGGACAATAGCCAGCGACGCAAGGGTAGGCCGAAAAATTGTAGTGGAGCACCCAACCCTAACCCAAACCGCCTAAATTATCTGCTAAGCCAGCCCTGTCCAAGACATGGGACGAAGGAGGAGCCAGCAAACCACCTTTGGAAGGATTGCTTTATTATGCAGGAGTTCAAGAATTCTAATAATTTCCGGTATGATCACGGATCTGGTGGTGGCTCAAGGTCCGGGCCGGGTTACGGTGGAGGAACTTCCGGTTCAGGATTTAATGGTAATCCGGGCGGACATAATGGTCAAAATAGTTAGAACAACCAGGGTGGTTACAACCAACAACAACAACAATCAGGTTACCAAAGCAACCCAAAGCAGTTGAGTAGTGGGCAGTACCATGTCTTTACCACTAGCTTGGACAAGCGAGACCGGAAGGTTCAGAGGCGGGCAGTCAACTCTGTTGAACCGGCCATACCCCGTTATCTACGTTGGTCTGAACAGCCAATCATATGGAGCAGAGAGGATCACCCACCCCAGGTCGATAATCCGGGTCAGTTGGCTCTGGTGGTGGCGCCTCAGGTGGGAGGTTATAAGTTCACCAAGGTGCTCATGGATGGAGGGAGCAGCATTAACATCCTGTACTATGAGACCTTCCATCGTATGGGACTAACAGATAAGAATCTCAAACTGTCTAATACAGTATTCCACGGTGTAGTGCCTGGCAGATCAGCATATCCCGTTGGTAAGATAGCTCTCAAAGTGGCCTTTGGGGATGATCATGATTCCAGGTCGGAGACATTGACGTTTGAAGTGGTGAAAATCCAAAGTCCATATCATGCCCTGTTTGGGCGACCGGCATACGCCAAGTTTATGGCTCGGCCCTGTTATGTGTATTTGCAGCTCAAGATGCCGGGTCACAAGGGGAAAATAACGGTTCACAGAAGCCACAAAATCGCTTTGGAATGCGAGGAAGGAGATGCGGCTTATGCAGAGTTAGTTTGTGCCACCGAGGAGTTGAAGTACTATAAAGACAATGTTGATCCAGCGGACATGACTCCGTTGAAGAAGCCAACTATGGAGCATGATCCGGCCCTGAAGTTCAAATCGGCAGCAGAAACTAAGCTTGTTGACTTCGTACCTGGCAATTCGTCCAAGCAGTTCAGCATCAGTGCCAACTTGGATCCGAAATAGGAAAGCGCGCTGATCGAGTTCATCCGTGAGAATCGGGACATTTTTGCATGGAAGCCCTCCGACATGCCAGGTGTATCAAGGCAACTCGCTGAGCACACACTTAATGTGGATCCTAAATATAAACCGGTGAAACAGTTCCTCCGCCGGTTTAACGAAGAAAGACGCAAGGCGATTGGAGAAGAGGTAGCCAGGCTCTTAGCAGCTGGCTTTATTGTTGAAGTTTTTCACCCCGAGTAGCTTGCCAATCCGGTGCTGGTCCTCAAGAAAAACGGCACCTGGCGCATGTGTGTGGATTACACAGATCTTAATAAAGCTTGTCCAGCAGATCCTTTTGCCCTCCCCCATATTGATCAAATTATTGATGCCACGGCGGGTTGTGAGCGTTTAAGTTTTTTGGATGCGTATTCTGGCTATCATCAGATCAAAATGGCAGTTAAGGACCAAGAGAAGACAACATTTATAACTCCCTTTGGAGCCTTCTGCTATGTGTCTATGCCCTTCGGGCTCAAGAGTGCCCAGGCAACTTACCAACAGTGTGTACAAAATTGTCTTCACAAGCAGATTAGCTGTAATGTACATGCTTATGTGGATGATATCGTGGTTAAATCCTGGGAGAAGGAGACTCTGATTGATGATTTGAAGGAAACCTTTGATAACCTGAGAACATACAAGATGATGCTTAATCCGGACAAGTGTGTGTTTGGTGTACCGGCGGGCAAGCTATTGGGTTTTCTAGTGTCCAACAGGGGAATTGAGGCTAATACGGAGAAGATCACGGCTATCACCTCCCTGGTTAACCGAAGTGTATCAACGATGTTCAACGTCTGGCAGGCCGGATTGCTGCGCTAAGATGGTTTATCAGTCGCCTGGGTGAGAAGGCAATCCCTTTGTATCAGATGTTGAAAAATACGGATCAGTTTATCTGGAGTTCTGCTGCTGATGAAGCATTTGAGGACTTAAAGCGGCAATTGGCCAATCTGCCTGTGCTCGCCGCTCCCGTTGACAAGGAGCCGTTACTGCTATATGTTGCTGCTAATGTTCAGGCGGTCAGCGTAGCTATTGTGGTGGAGTGAAAAGAGGCAGGTAGGGAGCATCCGGTTCAAAGTCCGGTCTATTATATCAGCGAGGTGCTCATTGAGTCCAAGCAAAGGTATCCGCATTGGCAGAAGCTGGTGTATGGAGTTTTTA
Source organism: Triticum dicoccoides (assembly GCF_002162155.2). Lineage (NCBI taxonomy): Eukaryota > Viridiplantae > Streptophyta > Magnoliopsida > Poales > Poaceae > Triticum > Triticum dicoccoides. Next base: position 598,110,460 of record NC_041384.1, read on the forward strand.
TGGCAAGCCGGAAGCTTAAACAATATTTCCAAGGGCACTCAATTACGGTAGTCAGTTCTGCTCCTTTGGGAGATATCATCCAGAACCGGGAAGCAACTGGCCGGATTGCAAAGTGGGCCATAGAGCTGGGGCCGTACGGTTTGAAGTATGTGCCTCGGACAGCGGTTAAGTCTCAAGCACTTGTTGATTTCATCAATGATTGGACGGAAATGCAAGCACCTAAAGAAAAGCCGGATCATACGTATTGGACCATCCATTTTGACGGATCCAGGCACTTGGAAGGCTCGGGGGCTGGAGTCGTATTAACTTCCCCACGAGGTGATAAGTTTTGTTATGTTCTCCGTTTAATGTTCCCTTGTACTAACAATGCAGCTGAGTATGAAGCCTTGCTCCATGGTCTCCGGATGTCTAAGGAGATGAATCTAAGTCGAGTTAAGTGCTTCGGTGACTCGGACCTTGTGGCTCAGCAAGTGTCTGGCACTTGGGACTCCAAGGACCCACTCATGGCAGCATATCGTCGTGAGGTGGATATTGTTGTAGGTTATTTCAGAGGCTATCAGGTGGACCACGTGGACCGGTGGAAAAATGAAGCAGCGGACGCTTTAAGCCGGCTGGGCTCTCTGCGCAAACCGGTCCCGCCCAATGTTTTTCTGGATGTGCTGCACAACCCGTCGGTGAAGATCACTGGTGAAGAGGATTTGGCTATTCCTGATCTGGAGGCTCAATTGGTGGCAGTTCTTCATGTTATTCTGGATTGGACGCTTCCTTACCTGGCGTACAAGAACCGGGGCGAGTTGCCAGAGGATGAGATTCTGGCCCGGCAGATAATCCGGCGATCCAAGTCCATGGCTATCATCAACGGCGAGTTGTATCATTGCAGTGTATCAGGAGCTTTTCAACGTTGCGTGTCTCCTGAAGAAGGCTGTGAAATTTTGCATGAGATCCACTAAGGAGATTGTGGACACCACGCCGGTTCAAAGTCTCTCGTGGCTAAAGCGTTTCACCATGGCTTCTATTGGTTAATTGCTCATGCTGATGCGGAAGATCTGGTCAGACGATGTGATGGTTGCCAAAGGTTTTCAAGACGTGCTCATGTACCGGCTCAAGAATTGAGAATGATTCCAATTACTTGGCCATTTGCGACTTGGGGGCTGGATATGGTTGGGCCTTTCAAAAGGTCCAAAGATAAGAAGACCCACCTCCTGGTGGCGGTTGACAAGTTTACAAAGTGGGTGGAGGTAGAACCTGTTAGCAAGTGTGATGCGGCCACGATAGTTCAATTCATCAAAAAGATGATTTTCCGGTTTGGTTTTCCGCACAGTATTATCACAAATAATGGTACCAATTTGTCCAAAGGTGCTATGAAGGAGTTCTGCGAACGGGAGCACATCCGGCTCGACGTTTCATCACTGACACATCCACAGTCCAATGGTCAAGCAGAAAGAGCTAATCAAGAGATCTTGAGAGGCATCAAGCCCCGGATCATGGTTCCTTTGCAGAGAACGCCAGGTTGTTGGGTAGAAGAATTACCATCTGTGTTATGGAGCATTAATACAAGACCCAACAGATCAACAGGATACACACCGTTCTTCATGGTTTATGGAGCGGAGGCGGTTCTCCCCAGTGATATCCGGCATGATTCACATCGTGTCACGGCTTATATTGAAGCGGACAATGAGACAGCATGGCAAGATGCTTTGGACCGGTTGGATGAAGAGCGTGACATCGCAGCTGCCCGATCGGCGATTTACCAGCAGGATCTTCGTCGTTATCACAGTCGCCGGGTCAGAACCAGAGCCTTTCAGGAAGGAGATTTGGTGCTTCGGCTCATCCAAGATCAGACTGATATGCATAAGCTATCCCCACCTTGGGAGGGGCGTTTCATGGTCAGCAAGAATCTGCACAACGGTTCGTACTATCTGATCGATATTCGAGAGCATAAGGACTCACGTACATCAGAGGAGGAGACTAACAGGCCATGGAATATAGCTCATCTTTGGCCTTACTATACCTGAGCCATTGGCTATACTTATGTACATATTACGACAATGTATATATTATGATTAAATATAATAAACTGGAACCTCAGCTAAAGCGTGGTATCTGTTCTTTTACATCATGTGAGGTTACACGGAGTTGCTCTAAAGCGGCCTCCGGTTTACCCCTTGAGTTCGCTTTGCTAAAAGCATCGTGTTATATCACTTGGAGGATTGGTCGTATCTGAACCAATACCATGCCTCTTGATAGGCGAGAGCCACCAGATCACTTGGGGACTTGGTCATGTCTAAACCAGTCATGCCTCTTGATCGGCCTAAGGCCACAGAATCACTTGGGGGCTTGGTCGAACCCAAACCATGACCACGCCATTTGGTCGACATAAATGCCACAGAATCACTTGGGGACCTGGCTGACTAGAACCATAGTTACACCTAACGGGAGCTTGGTCGTGTTTGGCCATGGTAACGCCATTTGATCAGCTTAAATAAATCTTTTTTGGCAAACGTTTTTTGTTGTTGCTTTTGCTTCACACTTTTCTTTGAAGGGGGTTTTTTGCTTTTCATGTGTTTTTTAAACCGACAAAGTTTTTTAACCAATCAATTTACGGAACATAGTTCACGTCAATTCGGAGACTATTTGTCCGGTTTGATCCTTGTTGTTAACATCCTCTTATGGAGTAACACGGTGTTTATCATAACCCGACACGGTTTACATTGTAACCAGCGTCGTATATATACAGGAGCTGTTATTTCCTCCAACAGTGTGGGTTTGGGTTGGCCAAGCCAACTTCACACTCAACGATGGCAGGTATTATGTATCTCAAAAATTTGATCATATACTTAAAATTTTGTTTTGGATGTTTTGATTTCATATATACAGACATCATATTCCGTCTGACGGTACAACCGCGGTGCCACTTGACGAATTTCTTATTTTAGAAAGTGTTTTGGAAAGTTCATTACCACAGGAAGAACAAGTTATGCACGAAGGCATATCAACATCAAAGGTATTAGCTAGCCTATTACAAGGCAACATGGTGCCCATAATAATATAATTGTTTTTCACAAAGGAGAGGCAGTTTTAAAACCGGCTTCCAGTTTAATCTTGGCCACCAGCCTGGCCTGATGGTTGTGGGTCATCCTGCGCCGCTTCAGCTTCTGTTTCTCTACCCAGGGGCTGGAAATCCACAGTTGTCCAGTCGATTCCCATTAATGCTTGAAAAACAGCTTCACCAATTGGATCAGCAATGATGGGTCAATATCGGGAGCGTAAGTATGCTTACGGATTGGAGGGATCATATTTTCCGATTCATGGATTGGTGTAGCTATTCGCTTGTTCTGACTGTCATATTGGGCTTGATAATGAGACAAGTCTGCTTCCTCAGCCAGTTGACAAGCTAGCGGACGTACCTCCCGGTTTATTGCTCGCAAATCCGCTTCACCAAATTCTGACCCGTCTTCCTTCAAGCTGGGATAGCCCTGAGCCGCTTCAATAGGATCAAAATCCGGCACCCAGGCTTTTGCCCAGATTAAGGCATTGATTGCACCGGTTCGAGCAGCAGATTTCTTCAGCTCTTCAACCCGGGCAGGAAGCACTGACAGTTTCATCAGAGTATCTTGAATCAAAGTGGGCGCCGGTTTGTTATGAGACGCAGTACAGATGATCCGCTGGGCACCAGTATACAATTGCTCAACCAATGTATAGGCGGCTTTCAATTTCTTCGGCACATCTGACCCCAAGTGACCAATGCGTGTCCCTGAAATACCATAAAGGGTTAATAAACCGGCAACTCTGTAAGAAGGCAGAGCCAATTCAGAAGGCAAGCTGGCTTACCAAAGATAGCAGTGGTCATGGCATGAACGTGCCGCTTTATGCTAGTCAGTTCATCCGTCACTGGTTTTAGTGCAGCCTCGGCATCCTCTGCTCGTTTGATCAAAGTGGACTTTTCAGTGGCCCAATCTGTCGTGGTTCTAAGCCTGACAGTAGAGTGGGGGTAGGTATGGAGAGGCAAGGTCCTAGCTATGGAGAGGTTGTAAACACAAGAGATGTACGAGTTCAGGCCCTTCTCGGAGGAAGTAAAAGCCCTACGTCTCGGAGCCCGGAGGCGGTCGAGTGGATTATATGTATATGAGTTACAGGGTGCCGAACCCCTCTGCCTGTGGAGGGGGGTGGCTTATATAGAGTGCGCCAGGACCCCAGCCAGCCCACGTAGGAGAGGGTTTAAGGTGAGTTAAGTCCGGGGCGTTACTGGTAACGCCCCACATAAAGTGTCTTTTCTATCATAAAGTCTACTTAATTACAGGCCGTTGCAGCGCAGAGTGCCTCTTGACCTTCTGGTGGTCGAGTGAGTCTTCACGGTCGAGTCCTTCAAGGCAGTCGAGTGTGTCTCTCGTTGGTCGACTGGAAGGTGACCTCTTCTAAGGGTGTCCTTGGGCAGGGTACTTAGATCAGGTCTGTGGCCCTACCCTAGGTACATGACCCCATCATTAGCCCCTGAATGGATTGAGGCTTCGAGTGAGGAAGGAGTTGATGTTGTTTCCGATTAACTTTTGCACACTGGTCGTGCGTTGTTCTGGACCAAAGAATCTCTTCGTTGGTAGTGAGCAACTTGTCTTCAGTCGACTCGATCCATTCTCTTCTTTCGTCGAGTGATCTTTCGGGCTTCGACGATTTCCGAGCGACGGATCGCAGGAAATCCCGCGTCTGACAGGCCGATCTGCCGTTCGCGGATTCCGCGGGATGCGAAATTTTGGGGAAGCGCGCGAAGCGGAGCAGGCTGCGGTGTTCGGATGGGACGGGACATAGACGCCTCGATCCCCGCGCCGATTTCTTCGCCACGTATCCCGCCTGCATAACTGTTTCTGGATATGATTAGATCGACCGGGCCCACCTGTCATCCACTCAGAAGGGACCTTATAAATACGCCCGGTGAGGGTTTTTTGTATAGTGCCTCAGCATTCTCTTTCTCTGCTCCCTTCGTCTCCGTCCAGCGCGCTCGCTCTCGCCTCCGCACAACTTCTCCTCGCGCGTCTCACCGGCAACCATGGCCAAGGAGAAGACGGCGGCGCTGGAACGCGCGAAGAAGGCGTCGGCGACGGAGAAGGCGAAGGGGAGATCCACCAGCCGCGGCGGGTCTTCGTCTAGATCCCGCCTGCCGAAGGGCTGGGTCCAAGGAGATTGGATCTAGTCGACCATCACAGAGAAAGATCTCCTCGACATGGCCAACGAGGGCCTGATCCCTCATGGAGCTGCGAGGCTTCCGGGGAAGGAGTGGCAGCCCCAGCCAAAAGAGGGTGAGTGCGTGCTCCTGGCTACCCATGTCGACCGTGGATTTTCTTTGCCGCCGAGTATTTTCTTTCGTGGTTTCTTGAACTTCTTTGGAGCGCAACTCCATCACTTTACCCCAAATTCTATCGCCTATCTTGCCGCGTTCGTGTCCATGTGTGAGGGTTTTCTGGGCTGTCGACCGCACTGGGGCTTGTTCAAGCATATATTCACGTGTCGCTCTCAGACCGTGAAGAAAGCGAGCCTAGGCGACGAAAGGACCCGAGTTGTCCAAATGTGTGGGGGCCTGGGGATCCAGGTGAGGAATAAGAGCACCTTCCCAGCCATGACTTTTCCCGAGTCAGTCAGAGGCTGGCAGTCGACCTGGTTCTACTGCCAGGATCAGTCGACGCCGGGGCAGTCGAGTGGACTCCCTCAGTTTACCATGGACCGAGTGAACAAGCCCTCCTCTCTGAAGTTGATTCCGGAGGAGAAAGCTGACGTGAAGATGTTGATGGAGCGCGTAGTACAGTTGGTTCGGGAGGGAGTGACGGGCATGGATCTCCTGGAGGTTTTCCTTAGGCGTCGTATCCAGCCCCTTCAGTTCCGGAGCCACTGCATGTGGTTGTACTGTGGGACTGAGGACGAGACTCGGGTCCATCCAGAAGAAGTCGACGATGTCACTCTGGAAAGGTGGATGGCTGCCGTTACCGGAAACAAGGATAACCCACGCGGAGCCAGAAGGATTCCTCCACTCGACCACCACAGTGATCCAAACAAGGTATGCCTGCTCTGCTCTCCACTGTTTTCTTGTCATATTCATTTCTGTTTATTCTGCCAATCGGTCGATTGATCTTTGTCTTGATGTCTATCAGGCCCTCACCGAGCTGTACTCGATGCCAATGGAGCACAGGCTCCGACTGAGGAGGGTGAGGCGAGTGGGGGCGAGAGCCAGGAGGAGGAGTGGGACTCGGACGTTGCTGAGGATGATGACGACGATGACGATGATGACGGTGATGAAGATGATGCTGAAGACGAGGAAGATGAGGAGGAGGAGGTCGTACCACCGTGCTCGGAAAGGCGGTCGAAGCTTGTCCATGACCCTGCGACTGAACGTGGCAAGGGGGTTGCGACCGTTGCTCAGTCGACCAAGCGCCCTCGGATCACCTCTCCGGCGCTGACTGAAAAGGCGTCGAAGCAGCCCAGGGCGGCTTCGTCAAAGCCGACCAAGCTCCTGCCGAAGATGAAGGTGTCCATCCCCACCATATCAGGGTAATCATGCTGCTTAAGACTTCCTATTTTGTGTGAACTTTGTCTCTGGTTGGCGCTGGAGTTAGTCGACTGATTCTTTGGAGTTGCAGTGCTGCTACTTCTGAGACCTCAGCCCGGGCTGATGACCATGAGATGGAGGACGCAGCAACCTCAAAACCAGGTACTATACTCTTAACGCAGTTTTTAGTCGACTGACTCATGATCTCTAATCCTGATTCTTTTCTGTAGCTCCACCGAATGTTGTTATCACTCTCCCTGATGATGAAGATGAGGAACCGCTGAAGCACAGAAGGAGTAGGAAAGCGTCTGCCAGCAGGGTGCCCCAGGATGTGACGGTGCCTGAGACTCTGGTTGCGGAGGAGGAGAACACCACTCGACACACTGTGTCCTTCGCAGATCCACTGACGAGTGCTCAGCAGCCCTCCCTCTTCACAACGCACCATGTCCCAGAGGACCAAGCTGGCGCCGCGAAGGAGGCGATACGCCAGGCAGGGATCATGATGGAGCAGTTAAGGACCATCCGGGATGCGAGCCAGGCAGCTTACGACGCTAGTTCCGCCCTTCAAAGCAATGTTTAGGTCAGTCGACCACCGCCTGTTCTGTTAAGATATGCTATCAAAAACTTTTCTTTCCAGAATTTATAGTAGTCACCCAGTGGGTGTGTCGACTTAGACTCTGTGTTAGCGGGGGCATGCTGAGTGCACCCGCTGGGTGTAGTCCCCAAGGCTAAGGTCGACTGCTGGCAGTCGGCCTTAGGCTTTATAATTTCAGTCTTTGCGTCATTCGACTATGTCGACTGGATTTCGCAAATTGGTCGACTGGTCGACTCTGTCTTCAATAGGATTAGTGGGGGCACGCTGAGTGCACCCACTGGGTGTAATCTCCAAGGCTAAGGTCGACTGCTGGCAGTCGGCTTTAGGTTTTATAATTTCAGTCTTTGCGTCATTCGACTATGTCGAATGGATTTCGCAAACCGGTGGGGGCACGCTGAGTGCACCCACTGGGTGTAGTCCCCGAGACTGTGGTCGACTGCTTGCAGTAGATTACAGTCTTAAAGAATATATCTCTCTCTTTTTTTGAGGTCGACTGGTCGACTCTATCTTCGATAGGATTAGTGGGGGCACGCTGAGTGCACCCACTGGGTGTAGTCCCCGAGACTACGGTCGAATGCTTGTATTCGGCTGTAGTCTTAGAAACGTGTGATTTTTCCTTTTTCACTCGGAAGTGAATTATATTTGACATTTAGTCGATTGGTTCTTCGCAGAACTCCTGTGATCTTGTGGCTCGCTACTCTGAGCTGGAAAACAAGCACGTTCAGCTCGAGCTGAATTTGAAGTTGGTTCAGGAGAAACTGACGAAGGCAAAGGAGGAGACCGAAGGTATGTTTGGTGAGACCTTGACGACTGATTTTCCCCTTCGTTTGTTTCAAAATCTGATCTTGCTGTAACTTGCAGGTAAGGTAAGGGAGGCCCAACAGAAAAAAGACCTTGAACTAGCTGAGAAGATCATGCTCGCTGACGAGAAGCTAGCTTCAGTCACCAAGCTTGAACAAGACAATACCAATCTGAAAGCTGCTCTTGGAATTGCCAACAAGGAAGTCAGTCGACTGAAAACTGATAAAACTGCCCTGACCGACCAAGTCAGTAAATTGACTGGGAAGAAAAATGATCTGGAGGCCTTCCTGAGTGGTCTTGCCAAGAAGCTGTTTCTTATGCTTGAAGGTAAACCTCTATGCTCGGCAATCATTTCCAATCGTGATTTTTTCATTCGACCATCGCCTTGACTCGGTGATCGTCCTTGCAGAAGTTTGTCAAAACTTTGAAGAAGAAACTAGCCGGCTGGAACCAAACCTCGACCCCGTCAATTCCCAGGTGAACGACGAAGTTGCCATGAATGTTCTCCGACTGGAGTCCCGTGTTGCAGCTACCGTGGACTATCTTGCAAGGCTTAAAGTCGCCACATCTCGCATCGACTCGACGCTCTGGCCCGGGGAGACACTTCAAAATGACCTTGAGTCGCTGATGGCTCGCTTGAACACGATCCCTGGTCGAGTGCAGGAGTGGAAGAAGTCCTCGGCTCGGTGCGGTGCAGATGTTGCTCTGTGTCTGGCCCGAGTCCACTGCAAAGATGCGCGAGAAGAGAAGCTGGCGGCCCTCCGGGTGGCCAACACCAAGAAACACGACTTCAGGTCCTTTATGGAAACTTTCCTTGCGGCTGCCACTCGGATCGCAGATGGAATTGATCTTGATGAGTTCGTTGCACCTTCCAGCCCTCCACAGGAGGGGTAAAAAACTTCTTCTAAGCTCGACGCTTTAAATTTGCCTCGGTATGCCGAGTGGAGTTGTAACCGATAAACCCTAACGGGCTTAGCACCCAAGCACTTTCGGTTCCTTTAGATACCGATCCGAACTTGAATTTGTCGTTTGAATATGATTGCTTTTGGCTCGAAATGTCTTTTGAAGGTTCAAAGCAGGGCGCTTACTGCAATCGACTTATTCCTTAGTCCACTTAGGTGAGCGCTGGGCTGCAGCTAAGCCCCCGAGTGGAAGTCTGGCTTACCACTCGGCAGGATTTTTATAACTTAGGCGAGTACTTGGACTGCAGCTAAGCCTCCGAGTGGAAGTCTGGCTTACCACTCGGTAGGATTTTTATAACTTAGGCGAATACTTGGACTGCAGCTAAGCCTCCGAGTGGAAGTCTGGCTTACCACTCGGTAGGATTTTTATAACTTAGGCGAGTACTTGGACTGCAGCTAAGCCTCCGAGTGGAAGTCTGGCTTACCACTCGGTAGGATTTTTATAACTTAGGCGAGTACTCGGACTGC